>NC_053023.1:430971674-431149847 GCF_003073215.2 Triticum urartu | reverse complement strand
CAACAACAGTTTTCAAGCAAGTTCGGGCAAGGCCCCTTTTGAAATTCTGTATGGCAGGAAGTGCCGTACCCCTCTCAACTGGTCTGAAACCGGTGAACGTCAGCTTTTGGGTAATGACTTAATCACAGAGGCAGAAGAAATGTGCAAAGTCATTCGTGATAACCTCAAAGCGGCCCAATCCCGCCAGAAGAGCTACTATGATAGTAAGCACCGTGATTTGGCTTTTGAGATCGGAGATCATGTTTACCTCCGTGTCTCTCCTATGAAAGGTACTCGTCGCTTCGGTATGAAAGGGAAGCTTGCCCCCAGATACGTGGGACCTTTCAAGATTGTCAGCAAGAGAGGCGACCTCGCCTATCAACTCGAGCTTCCTTCAAACTTTGCAAATGTTCATGACGTGTTCCATGTCTCTCAGCTTCGAAAGTGCTTCAAGACTCCTGACTGCACCGTTAACTTCGAGGACATTGAGCTCCAAGAAGATCTCTCCTATCGTGAGCACCCAGTTGCTATTCTTGAAGAGACTGAACGCAAGACTCGCAACAAGTCAATCAAATGTCTCAAAGTCAAGTGGTCACACCATTCCGATCGTGAAGCTACCTGGGAACGCGAGGATCACCTCCGTTCTGAGTACCCGGCGTTCTTTCAGTCCTAGATCTCGGGACAAGATCCTTTCGTAGTGGTGGAGTGTTGTAACACCCCGGATGTAACTTTCCCTATTTGTACTCCAACTCTTGCCGTTTCTGGCGTTAAGTTATTTTTATTTTCTCGGGTTCGGGTTTTGTCTCCGTGTGTTGTTGTCGTTGTCATGCATCTCATATCATGTCATCATGTGCATTACATTTGCATACGTGTTCGTCTCATGCATTCGAGCGTTTTCCCCGTTGTCCGTTTTGCATTCCGGCGCTTTGTTCTCCTCCGGTGGTCATTTCTAGCTTTCTTTCGTGTGTGGGGATTAAACATTTCCAGATTGGACCAAGACATGCCAAGCGGCCTTGGTTTAATACCGGTAGACCGCCTGTCAAGTTTCGTACCATTTCGACTTCGTTTGATACTCCAACGGTTAACCGAGGGACCGAAAAGGCCTCGTGTGTGTTGCAGCCCAACACCCCTCCAATTTGGCCCAAAACCCACCAAACTCTGCTCCACCATCTAGAGCGTTCGATCACGATCGCGTGGCCGAAAACCGCACCTCATTTGGACTCTCCTAGTTCCCCCTATGCCTATCTATACCTCCCCCTTCTAAAAATCCCGGATCCCCTCCATCCCTAACCTCAGATCCATTTCCACCCGCCGCCACCGGACAAAGGCGCCACCGACGGACGTGTCCGCCCGCCGTGTCCACCGCCACGTGTCGCCACCGGGGTCGCGGAGGCGCCGCGCCCACATCCCCGGCCCGCCGGGCCCAGGCTGGGCCCTCCCGGCCCAGCGCGCCGCCGCTCACCACCGACAGCCGCCGCCGCCCTCTCCTCCCGATCCGGCCGCCGCACTCCTCCCAGCCCCGCTGCGCTATCGCCGGGGAGCTCGCCGGCACGGGCTCGCCGCCACCCGAGCTCGCCGGCCCGGCCACCGCACGCCGCCGCCTTCGCCCGTCGCCGCCACCGGCCGCGCCGGCCTCTCCGTCGCCCGGATCCGCCGCTCCCTGGCCTCCCCGGCTCTTCTCCTCGCTGGCCCGGCCACCAACGAGCTCGCCGGAGCTACAGTGCGCGCCGCCGCCTCGATTCGCGTGTCGGTCAAACCCTAGATCTGGGGAAGTTTTTTTCTCCAAGTCCCTAAAGTTTTCAGTCCATATGCTCCTGTTCGAGCCCCCGTAACTTTGCATCCATAGCTCCGATTCATGCATATAGCATATCAAACTGTTCATCTCAGAGAGTACATCATTTCATTCCATTGCATCATTTTCATTAGAGTTCATGTTGATGCCCAAAATGCTGTTAGAAGAGGGCTACTTGAGTTAATTGCCAGATCTGCTACTCCGTTTAGCACTCTTGTCATTTTTGCCATGATTATTGTGTGCATGATATGCCCGTGAGTTCTACATGTGTTTTGTTAAGGGTTTTTTCATCTCTCCAGAGGTGCAACCCATGTATTTTTAGGATGTGTGTGGTGACTTGTGCAAGCTTGCAAAGAGGTGCACTTGCTAATTCCTTTTGAGGATGATCAGTAAGGGAGTTTTGTTAATATTGTAGTGCTCTATCCATCCATGTCTTTGTTTGCAATTATGGAGCACCCTAGCTTGAGTCAATCAAGCTCTACTTTTGCTTCGTTGCGAATCTGGGCAGATCATCAACTTGTTTGCGATGTTGCCGATGTTATTGTAGTTGATCCGTGCATGCTATGCCATTGTTCTTGCCATGTCTAGCTTTCTTTTTGTGCCTTCTTAATGGATGTATGCTTGTCTTGCCATTACTTGCACCGTGGTGAGTGCATCGAGCTCCTAAACATGCCTTCGTGAGTTATGTTTCAGCTTGTCCCAGTTTTCACTAAGTCTGAAAACTGATTATGTTTTTGCTATGTTCGTGTGCTTGTTAGTATATATTTTGTGATCCCTTTTGGCTCAAGGTCACTAAGGGACTTTTGTTAAGATCTTTGAGTAGCTCCATGTCATGCTTTACTTTGCCATGTTCAGGTCCTGTAGCATGTAGTTTTGCTGCTCCGAAGAGGGCTACCTGATCTGAAATTCCAGACAAGTGTTAATTTCACTAAGTCTGAGATCTGTTTTACCATTTGCGTTTTTGCCATGCTTGTTTGAACCTCCTAATGGATGAATTGGCCGTAGCTCAGTGCTAGACTTTTGTTAAGCATCTTGAATGCTTACCTTCCATGTATCTTGATGTCATGTTTGGATACTGTAGCATGTTCATCTCATTGCATTTAGATGCCTACTTGCTGTAAATCGCAGACCGGTGTCATATTTGAATCGCTTGCCATTTCCAAACCGTAACTCCGATTCCGGCGTTCTTTATATTGTTTTCAAACGATTTCATCTCATCTTTCCAGTGGCACACTTGGTTTTCAAAGTTGAGGTCAGGTTCATACTTTTCCTGTCATATCTTGCATTTGGCATCCCGCATCGCATCCCGCATAGCATATCATCCTTGCATCGTGTTGATTGAGTTTGCACGTGGTTGATTGTATCCTTGTTGCTTGTTTGTCTTGTTTGGGTAGAGCCGGGAGCCGAGTTCGCCAACGAGGATCCCGTTGAGTTTGCTTTTGAGGATCCAGTCAACTCTGACAACTGTGCAGGCAAGATGATCATACCCTCGAAATCACTACTATCTTTGCTATGCTAGTTTGCTCGCTCTTTTGCTATGCCATTGCTATGATGCCTACCACTTGCTTGCAAGCCTCCTAAATTGCCATGTCAAACCTCTAACCCACCATTGTCCTAGCAAACCGTTGATTGGCTATGTTACCGCTTTGCTCAGCCCCTCTTATAGCGTTGCTAGTTGCAGGTGAAGATTGGAGGCTGTTCCTTGTTGGAACATTTATTTACTTGTTGGGATATCATTATATTGCCATGTTATCTTAATGCATCTATATACTTGGTAAAGGCTGGAAGGCTCGGCCTCTCGCCTAGTGTTTTGTTCCACTCTTGCCGCCCTAGTTTCTGTCATATCGGTGTTATGTTCCCGGATTTTTGCGTTCCTTACGCGGTTGGGTTATAATGGGAACCCCTTGATAGTTCGCCTTGATTAAAGCTTTTCCAGCAATGCCCAACCTTGGTTTTACCATTTGCCACCTAGCCTTTTTCTTTCCCTTGGGTTCTGCAGACTCAAGGGTCATCTTATTTTAACCCCCCCGGGCCAGTGCTCCTCTGAGTGTTGGTCCAAACTAGAGCCCCTTGCAGCGCCACCTCGGGGAAACTCGAGGGCTGGTTTTAGTTGTACGGATTGCTTATCTGAGTGTGCCCTGAGAAAGAGATATGTGCAGCTCCTATCGGGATTTGTTGGCACATTCGGGCGGTGTTGCTGGTCTTGTTTTAACCTGTCGAAGTGTCTTGAGTTACCGAGATACCGAGTCTGATTGGAACGTCTTGGGAGGAGGTCTATTCCTTCGTTGACCATGAGAGCTTGTCATGGGCTAAGTTGGGACTCCCCTGCAGGGATTGAACTTTCGAAAGCCGTGCCCGTGGTTATGGGCAGATGGGAATTTGTTAATGTCCGGTTGTAGATAACTTGAACCTTAACTTAATTAAAATGAATCAACCGAGTGTGTACCGTGATGGCCTCTTCTCGACGGAGTCCGAGAAGTGGACACGGTGTTGGAGTAATGTTTGCGCAGGTTGTTCTCTAGTTTCTCGCTCGTGCTTTGCCTCCTCTTCTCGCTCTCCTTTGCGAATAAGTTAGCCACCATACTTGCTAGTCGCTTGCTGCAGCTCCACTCATATTTTACCTTGCCTTACCTATAAGCTTAAATAGTCTTGATCGCGAGGGTGCGAGATTGCTGAGTCCCTGTGGCTCACAAATTACTATTACACCAGATGCAGGGCCTGATGATTCCGCTCCAGGAGACGCGTGTGAGCTCAAGTGGGAGTTCGACGAAGACTCTCAACGATACTATGTTTCCTTTCCCGATGATCAGTAGTGGTGCCCAGTTGGGGGTGATTGGGACCGTGTCGCATGTTGGGTTCTCTTTTATTTTGGCGCCGTAGTCGGGCCATGAGTGTTTGGATGATGTAATGTTATTTATGTACTTGATTGACATGGCAAGTGTAAGCCAACTATGTTATCTCCCCTTTTATTATTATATTACATGGGATGTTTGTGAAGATTTCCTAACTTGCGACATATGCCTTCAATGCGATTATGTCTCTAAGTCGTGCCTCGACACGTGGGAGCTATAGTCGCATCGAGGGTGTTACACCAAGTCTCCCGGATCATGTTCGTTACGAAAATCATGTTCCCGAAGGTTTTATTCCGTTTGGACTCCGTTTGATATTCTTTTTCTACGAAACGCTAAAATAGGCAAAAAAACAGCAATTCTGGGCTGGGCCTCCGGTTAATAGGTTAGTCCCAAAAATAATATAGAAGTGTATAATAAAGCCCAATAATATCCAAAACAAAATATAATATAGCATGGAACTATCAAAAATTATAGATACGTTGGAGACGTATCAGAGACCCTTTGGGCGGAACTTGCCCGAACCAAGGAGACAGCAAGGAGAAGTGATGCTGCCGCCCTAAAGGCGGTCGAAGACTTAAGAGCAGAACAGGCTGCTCGTCGCTCGAGCGAAGATAAAATAGCCAAGATGGTTGTTGAGCTGAAAGATGTCATCGGCTGATATGAGCTTCTTGAAAAGGAAAGCCAAGCGAAAGCGGATGACCTGAAGAAAGCCATGGAAGCAGCCAAGGAAACCCACTCTGAAATCAGAGCGGCGAAGGAGGAGCTCCTTCAAGCCGGAGATATCATGGCTGGGAAGCCCTTTTTGTTGCGGTCGAAGTTCGGAGATCTGAAATATGCCCCTCTGGATCAATTATGGAGTGCTGTAGAGGCGTATTCAGACTTGGCAATGAGTGCTGTTGATGCCACTGAGTTTTTCAAAGATCAGAAAGATCATGAAGTGGAGAGGTTGTTCTGGTCGCAGTTCAGCGCTCCAGCGCGTCCGCTGCTGTTGAATGAACAAATGGCCGAGTGGGCCGAGCTCCATAGGTTATCCGGACTTGCCATGAGGTCTGTCGTGGATCATCTTTGGTCGTAGGGGCCAAGGCCGAATAGTTATTTTGGTTTAGTGCAACGATTCCTTGGTGTTGTGCCCCATATCGACGCTGTAAAGAGGTCGGCGTGCATAGAGGGTGCGCGGATGGCTCTTGCCCGTGTTAAGACATACTGGGCAGAGATGGAGACCACCGCTATTGCGACACGGGATCCGGCCGTAGGCCAGGTCTCGGCAGAGCACTATTTTGAAGAAGTCCTGGAAGGCGCTCGTGTAATAGAGGCTCAGTGTTCGAGGAGTATCATGTTCGAGTGACATGTATGCCAATTGTAAAAACAATGCTATTTGGATTATAAAGGTTGTATTTATACATTTTCCTGAAAATATGATGATGCCTCCTGTTTGGCCATTTATGTATGTATATAACCTGAAAGTTTCCAGTCGTCGGCTTTAGCCCCTACGCATATAATGCGGGGGTGTTCGGAAAAGTGCGTGTTTACACTTGACCCAACGTCTTGGTCCATTAAGGAGGTGATAGCACGGTGAAAAAGGCAATCAGACTATATAGCTTTAACACTTTCACTTAGCTATAGGAGTTTGATGGTTGGGCTACTATATATCACCTGGTACTTCTGCGCTCATCCGAACACGGTGCGCGTACATACGTAACCGGAAAACCGGTCCTTCGTTAATGCGGAGGAATCGCAAAGATTCCGCTGAGTCATCAAGTGGTTGACCAGTCTCACGCTTTATCATGACAGTCAGTTTTCGGGTTTCTCTACTGAGGTGCTCATCCAGATGAACCAGGGCACAATCGCAGTAGTTCTCCCGGTGCCACCTTAGCCGATAGAGCGGAATGTAAGGTAGCAAAGCACGGGAGCCGGGAAAACCCAACTATTGACCAAAGACATGATTCAGAGCTGATGCATATAAGGCCAAACTCGCGACGCCGAACACTCCCTAAGGTGTTCGGACTTTGCATCATATACTGGGGTGAGAAACGCCCTCGATTATGAGCCCTTAATTTCCAGGTACTCGCATTAGTCTGACGTGACAAAATGTCAATAATGCCAGTTTCCCTTTCGGTTGTGTTGAATATCTGGAGGGAGTGAAGCAACAAGAGACAGTAAAAAAGATTTACATAGGGTCTTAATCTAAAAAGAAGCCTTTGAGCGGGGCCCTGTTGCACGTCTGCGCCTGTGTCTCCGTTGTGCCGTATCCTGGAAGGGTGTAGCACGATAATCATCTGTAAAAGAGAAAACCATAGGTGAAAGTCTTCGTGCGAAAAATTGGTTATTCTTAATGAACCATTAAAATGCAATCTAAATAGGGTCAGGCCGAACTGTTTCCCTTTTTACATGCGAGAAGCCCCTAGCACCACCTATGCGGGTATATCCATCAACCCAATCTCAGGTTTCTCTGAGCTGTTTACAGCTAGTGGTGCACCGGACTGGTCTAACCGTGTCCGCGGTCTTGACGACCGATCATTTCTTCTAGTTGGAGAGGCTGTCCAGTGGTTGGCTGCTAGAGCCGCCACATATTCCTCCCTACGTGAGGAACTCTGTGTTTCCGCTAACTATGATGATTCCACGTGGACCGGGCATCTTTAAGCTTAAGATAAGCGTAATGCGGTACTACATTAAAACGAGCAAAGGCCGTTCTCCCGAGTAGTGCGTGATGGACGCTTCAGAATGGAGCGATGTCGAAGGTTAATTCTTCGCTTCGAAAGTTGTCGGAAGAACCAAATACAACCTCTAGTACTAAAGAGCCCGTACAGCGGGCCTCGGGGCCTAGTATTACTCCTTTAAAGGTAGTATTGCTTTGGTTGATTCTTGTCGGGTCTATCCCCATTTTGCAGATGGTGTCCCGATATATCAGATTAAGACTACTGCCGCCGTCCATAAGGACTCGGGTGAGATAATATCCGTTAATTATTGGGTCTAGCACCAAGGCAACCGATCCTCCATGCCGGATAATAGTCGGGTGATCCCTGTGATCAAAAGTGATCGGGCAGGCCGACCAAGGGTTGAACTTGGGGGTGACGGGCTCCATGGCGTATATGTCTCGGGGTGCGCGCTGGTGCCTCCTCCTCGGTATGTGGGTTGCGTAAATCATGTTCACTATTTTGACATCTGGTGGGATTTTTTTCTGTCCCCCAGTGTTCGGCTGGCGAGGCTCATCCTCGTCTTCGCTTGGTGTCTCCCTCCCCTTGTGTTCGGCGCTTAGCTTGCCGGCTTGCTTGAAGACCCAGCATTCTCTGTTGGTGTGGTTTGCCGGTTTGTCAGAGGTGCCATGAATCTGACATAATCTATCTAGAATCTTGTTTAGGCTGGACGGTCCATATCCGCTGCCTTTAAATGGCTTTTTCCATTGACCGGGTCGAGAGCCCCTGAATCCGGCGTTTACCGCCGTGTTGTCTGGCTTGTCTTCATTGTTTCGACGCTTTCTTTTATTGCATCGCCATTTCCCGTTGCCATCCCTGACTTCGTATGTGCCTGGATTGCTGGTGCCGCTATGGGGTAGCCAACTGTCTTCGCCCGCGCAAAAGCGGGTCATAAGGCTTTTAGGGCTATCATTGTCCTCGGTTTTTCCTAGTCGAGGTGTCTGGCGAGCCATTCGTCCCGGACACTGTGCTTGAAAGCCGCTAAGGTTTCAGCATCCATGCAGTCGATGATTTGATTCTTCTTCGTGAGAAATCTGTTCCAAAGCTTTCGGGCTGACTCTCCAGGCTGTTGAATTATGTGACTTAAATCGTCTGCGTCCAACATAGGTTCCTTGAAAATTGGACCTAAAAGCATCCTCAAGCTCCACCCAGCTTCCAATTGAGTTTTCAGGGAGGCTTTTCAGCCAGTGCCGAGCTGGTCCTTTCAACTTGAGGGGCAGGTATTTGATGGCATGGAGATCATCTCCGCAAGCCATGTGGATGTGAAGGATAAAGTCCTCAATCCAGACCCCAAGGTCTGTCATTCCATCGTATGCCTCTATGTTCACGGGTTTGAATCCCTCTAGAAATTCGTGGTCCAGCACCTCATCGGTGAAGCATAGGGGGTGCGCGGCACCCATGTATTTTGATGTGTCATGGCATTCTTCGTATGGTTGTAGTGTTTGGTTTTGATTCCGAGCTGTTATTAGGTTAGTATAGTCATTTGGGCGGCCATGCTTCTGTGCCGGACCGCGCTTCCTAGATCCGTAGATGGACCTGGTAGTACCAGCTTTTTTGTGCGGGTCATCATGTAAATCGTATGCTGACTTGTGTGTGGCGTCGTTAGCCGCTCTGTCGCGTCCACGGGGTGGTTGATCCGGCTGATCGGCCGTTTTATTTTTTGGCTGAATGGGATCTAAAGCCTTGTCATCGAATTTATGTAGTAGCTTGCGCTTTGGATAGCTCTTTGTGTGGCGACTGCCGCCATACTTTTCTTCAGTGTCAAGCACTTTGTTCCATCTGCTGTTGAGCGTATTCTGCGCGGCCTTAAGCCTTTGCTTCTGTTTCTTCAGGCTCCTCGCGGTGGTGATAATCCTTCTATGGAGGTTCTCTTGTTCCAAATGCCTTTCTGGGATGATGTGTGCATCATCGTCCGGACTGTTCTCCTCTCCGGAGACAGGTTGACAAGCTTTACCCTCGGCGTTGCCGTGATTGGACAGCGGCTCTGTACTACGTTCACCGTCCGCTGTCTCACCCTGCTCCATCACTAGGTCCATGTGGTCGTCGTTTCCATTGGAGTCGACCGGGTAATTATTCTTTCTTGTGCTGTTATCGTTGTTTTTGCTGAGGTGAGATTTGGAGCGGCGCCTACGTCGTCGCTTTGGTTGCTTCTCGAGGGGACTATCCTTCGCTGCATCCTCTCGTTTGTCGGTGTTATGGGAACAGGGGTCCCTAGACTTGCCTGCCTGCAGCCTGCGGCGTGGCTCGAGGAGGGGCCCAGCACGACCCATCTTCATCAACACAGACCAAGACCCTCGCGAGGGGCCAAGCCTCGCGGGGCGGACGACACGGAGCTTCCTCAGGCACGGCCTCATCAGGATGGCTCGCGAGGAGGCGGAGAGATCAAGGCGGGGTACCTCATGAGGTGCCCGTGACGCAAGCCATGACGACCAAGGGTGCCAGGTGGGTGCCAGCCCGCGCAGTGTCCTCCTTTCCTCTTTGGTGCAAAGGGAGCAAGCGCAGGCGAGAGCATCAAGAAAAGGCAACCATTTCGGTGCAACGAGACCAAGACCGGCCCAACGGCAGGAAGGAAGTCATTGTGGAGCCCAAGCCAGCATCACCACTAGAGCCTTTGGCAGGCGAGGACCAACTTTAGTCAGGATAAGTGTACCAGATGTTCCCCTTCAAAATGGCCAATTGTTGGCGCCCTTCCCGCTCAATATTTGGGAAGAGTCCCAGGACCTTTGCCTATAAATAGGACTAGCCAGCCATAGGAGAAAAGAGATCGGAGATCGGAGATCGGATCAAAATCGGAGGGAGAATCGAGAAGGGAGAGAGAGAGAGAAGGGCGACTGAAATCCTCCTAGCAGTTCATCCCCCAGCCAAGAACAGACCCTCGCAAGGCTGTTCTTCCTTGTATTGCTCATCATCATCAGCCCAACAGGCAATCCACCACACCACACACTGGAGTAGGGTATTACACCACAACGGTGGCCCGAACCAGTATAAACCCTGTGTCTCTTGTGTTGTTCTTTCCATAGCTTAGATCTTAGCGAGGCGGAGGGGTGCAGGTAGGTAGAAGGCGAAATCTCCGCGCGCACCCCAGTGTTCGAACCTCAAGGGTCTGCCGGAACCCGAAATCCGACATTTGGCGCGCCAGGTAGGGGTGCGCCGGAATTCGTCTTCCACCACCCCGTTCTCCTCCGACCATCGCGTCCATGTCTGACGCTCGTCGGGCCTGCGCCGAGCGCCGGGCCGCTCTCACTTCCCGCGTCGCCCAGACGGCTCCTGTCGGCGGGCGTCCTCGCTATTCCCGTCACCTGCCGTCAACGCCGCCACCGGCCCGGTGGGGGACGAGAAGCAAGCGTCGTCTCAGCATCCGTCCGTGCGGCAAGACGGCCGCACTGCTACTCCCTCGCTTATCCCAGCTGGTTCTTCATCCCGCGCGCTCTGCGCACCCATGGAGGCTCGAGCTACGCTCATCGCGGCAAACGAGCTCCTGCGGTACCATCCCGTCGACGATGTCTACGAAGAACGGCTCGACCGCGTCGCCGAGCTCATCCGCGCCGCAGGGGGCTCTCCTGCGCCGTCTGTTCCGCTGCACTGCACCCCGCCCCGCGTGGGCGACGAAGCTCCGGCGGCGCCCCAGCCGCCTCCTCTCAAGAAGGCGCCATGGCTCCAAGGCGCGTGGCCCCTGGGCAGAACCCGCTCCGTCAGGTGCCAGCGCGGCAAGAGCAGAGCTGCCAAGAAGTCCCTCGCCCGCAAGAAGCTTCCCGGGCGCTCCCTGCTCCAGCACGTCGCGACTATGTTCCTGCTCCTGCACGTCAAGACCCCGCGTTGCTCCCAGATGCAGCGCGTGGGGACATGCAAGACCAAGCTCTTCGTCACCCAAGGCCTCACGTGGCCACAGCAGGCTGCCGTGCCTTCACCATCGAGCTACGCAGCGTCGGGTGGCCCGGCAAGTTCAAGCCAGACCTGCCTCCTCGTTACGACGGCACGGCCAACCCTGCAGAGTTCCTCTAGCTCTATGAGCTGGGCATCGAAGCTGCCAACGGAGAGGAGAAGGTCATGGTGAACTGGTTTCCCATGGCTCTCAAGGACGGGGCCCGCACCTGGATCCTGAACCTGGCTCCAGGCACGATCTCCTCCTGGGACGAGATGCGCACCCGCTTCATCGCCAACTTCCAGGGTACTCGCGACCGGCCACCCGCTGTGAGTGACATGCGCCGCATCAAGCAACAACCCAGAGAGACCCTGCAGAAGTACATCCAGCGCTTCAACAACGCACGCCTCAAGATTCCCAAGGTGACCGAGGAGGCCATCATCTCAGCCTTCTCCGATAGCGTGCGCGACGTCAAGATGAAGGAGGAGCTGGCGATGCATGAAGACATGTGCACTTCCTTGGAGTTGTTCAACTTGGCAACCAAGTGCGCCAGGGCTGAAGAAGGGCGCCTCTCCCTCCTCGAGCTACCTGCCGCGGACCCAGAAGAGAAGAAGCCCAAGGTCAAGGATGTGAAGTGCGAGGGGGCTACCGTGCTCGCGGCAGAACCAGACACCAAGCGGGGCAGAGATCAGCCCGAATTTTCCAAGGGCAGTCGGTACTGTGTGTACCACGACCTCCACACCCACAACACCAACGAATGTCAAGAGCTCCGAGCCATGCGAGAAGGAAGGATCGGCCGTCGCCTCGACCGCGGTTACTAGGGCTACGGTCAAGGAGGAGGAAGGAACGCAGGACGCTGAGAAGACCGCCGCCCGCGCTAAGGGTGGCGCGATCGACCTCGCGAGGATCGCTGGCAAGACCCGCCTCGCGAGGGAGACTAGAGGGATCAGACTCGCGAGGATCGCCCGCCAGGCAACGCAGGCTCCCTCCACTACCGCCGCAGCCAAGGAGAAACGAGGACCGCCATCAGGACGAGGGGGCTGGGGGCTTCTAGGAGCCGCGCGTGATCGCCTGCATCCTGGGCGGGGCTCAAGCCCCAGCCTCTCAACACATCTTCAAGCAGTTCGCCTGCGAAGTGAATGTAGTCCTCCCCAAGCTTGAAGCCACGTGCCCTCTCAGGTGGTCGGCGTGCGCCATCACGTTCAGCTCAGCAGATCAGCTCAAGTGTGCAGCCACAGCCGGAGTCCTCCCGATGCTTTGTTCCCCAATCATCAGCAACGTGGTGGTCACCAGGACCCTCATCGATGGCGGGGCAGGGCTCAAAGTCCTGTCCGTGGAAACATTCAACAATCTCCAAGTGCCCTACAACCAGCTTCAGCAAACCAAGCCTTTCTCCGGAGTCACCAACGGCTCCACCGTCCCGATTGGGCAGGTCCGCCTCCCTGTCACCTTCGGGGCACGTGACAACTACCGCACCGAGCTCATTGACTTCGACGTCGCTCACATTTGCCTGCCGTACAACGCCATCCTTGGGTACCCAGCGCTGGCCAAGTTCATGGCCGTAACTCACCACGGCTACAATGTCCTCAAGATGCCAGGAAGTGGCGGAGTCATCACGGTGCCTTGTGAAGAGAAGGACGCGGTGTGTTCCCTGGAACGAGCCTTTCAGGCCGCATCGCTGGAAGACCCGGATCGCGGAAGTAGGAGGCTTCCCGAGACCGCCCCCAAGAAGAAGAAGACATCGTCCGGCCCGGCCCCTCAGGGCCCGTGCCTGCCCAGGGGGAACCTCCTTCCATCGCATAGGAAAGCTCGCCCAGCGCCCTCCTCAGGCAGGGCTCGGGGGCTCTCCCCTGGAGGGCCACCGACCTAGCTAAGGTCACGAGGGAGGCGCTTGGGCACCATATGGAGGCGTGTTTCGAAGCATGTTTCCCTCAAGAAGGAGTAAGGCAAGGAGGGCCAGACCCTCAGGAGTTCGTCAGCAAGGCCATTCAGGAGCTACAGGAGTCAAGAGTCATGAGAGGCGGCCGCCGCCTACCAGCTGTGGCTCCCCATCCAGACGAGGATGGTGGGCTGCGCGTCTGCATCGACATACTAGGGCTCAATCGAGTCGCCTCTCTGGAGCGCCTCTGGCCCTCGCGAGTGGGGCGCTGCGAAGGTCCACCCCACAGCTATGTTCGCATGCCTTATGGCTTGCCAAACGCGACTGCCACGTACCAGCGCCTCATGAGGGGCATCATGGAGGCTCAAGAGGCCAGGCGTTCCGCAGCCCTGGCGGAGATGGAGATGGTTCGCGAGGAGCCACCAGCGCCTCCGAAGCCTCCCGAGGCCCCTGGGCCTGGGGGCTCGTGAGGATCGGCTTCCGCATCCCACCGAGTCTGCTACGTCAACACTCCTTCATCCTCAACATCATCAGGTGACATCTTTAAAGTTTCATTTCCAGCTGGGAGCGCCCCTCAGGGCTGCATTATTCCCAGGCCGCGTGGGTCCGTCCCTGCGGCATGTATCCCTTTTATTTTATGTTGTTAGCTTACCTTGTTGGGGGCGCCCCTCGGGCTGCATCATCCCCAAGTCGCTCGGGCCTGACCCAGTGATGTCCGCCTTTCCCACCATCTATTTGAATGAATCCACTCCTTCGCGGCTAATGTGTTTGACCTAGTTGCCCGCTCAACTGACGCCAACTGACGGAGCTGCTCTCAAACGACACGACGCTTGCGCATGGGTCCGTCCCTGCAACGTCGACAAACCTGAATGGCTGAGCTCTGGCCGCGGCAGCCCCGCATGGCACCACGTCGTCAAGCCTTCAGTGCCTCATCGCCCCTCAGAAGCAACCAACGGCTGACTGTCAATTGTCATGGCAACCCCTCGTTCTTTCTATGATGGGTCTACAGGATCTCCTAAAGGAGCTGCGTCAGGCGAGGCCCTTGCGGTGTCTCCTTCACTCTCATCCGCGCGAACCGCTTGCACGTTAAAGGGGGGCTGCCTGAGCATCGCGATTCAGGGCTCCTACTGGCTCTCCAGCCCTCACCCTCTGGCCTTGTCCACGGCATCGCGACCTGGCATACCAGCGACGGCTGAGACTCGCTCGAGGGCCGGGACCCGAGGACGTAGAGCAGAAAGGGGAGCAAAGGCGAGAGGGGAGGGACACGCGAGGACCTCACCGAGCAACCTCACGCCTGCCGATGCACGGACCCGGCGACACACCAGAGAGCGGCTCCTGATTCTCGAGATAAGTCACCACCCGGAAGCACCAGCTACCGTGGCACCATACCCGCACCTAATGCAATCCTGTGTTAGTGACGCCGCTCTCCTTTCTCACCGAACGACGGCTGCTTGAGCGCCAAAGGGGACCTCCTGAGCATCGCGACTCAGGGGCTCTTACGGACCCCGGGTCGCTCACCTCCTGGCCTTGACCACGGCATCGCGACCTAGCATACCAGCGACGGCTGAAGCCGCCTTGGGACTGGGACCTATCGGTGCAGAGCACCAAGCCCTCATGAGGTTCGAAAGGGAGAACTGAGCTAAGACAAAATGAGCAACTCGCACAATTCTACGACAAGGGTTATATTAACAAAACAGGATCACAGGCACCTTACAAGCCCCCATGGGACGTGTCTTTGATTCCTCACAGGGAACATATCCTAAAAGGATGCTAACTACATGCGCCCCTACAAAAGACGCCATCATCAACAGTGGGCCGTCAAGCACCGGCGCCAACCCCATCCAGATCAGAGTCGGCGACGGCCTGACGAGCCCGCCCTGCTCCAGGAGCGGCGCCGGCTCGGGGGCTCGTAGCTGTCGTCGCTCGTCTCCGGAGTCGCGAAGAGCTCGCCGGAGTCGCTGGAACCTCCGACGCCTCCGCCGCTTGAGGAGCCGCCAAGGGAGCGGTTGGCGGGCCCAGTCCTCGCCGTAGCACGGTCCTGACCACCTCTCCCGGGGTAGCACTCCAGCCGGCGCCCGTTAGCATCGAAGACCTTGAAGAACATCACCGAAGCACCGTCGTACTCCAAGTGGATCGCGAGGGCGCCTCTTGTCCTGCAAACCCGGGCGATTTCGCTCCAGCCTCGAGTCATGAAGACCTCGCCCGGGGCAACGACCATGACCTCTGCCTCAATCGCGAGGGTGCTGCAGCCAGTGTGCTGCAGCCAAAGCTTCAGGAGTTCTCCCTGCGGGATGATGGAGGCGAAGAAGGGAGGAAGGCGAATCCAAGACTGAGGAGGCATGGCGGCATGGAGCACGAACTCTCGGGAGGAGCCCTCGGTGTGGACCCCAGGGGGGACGACCCACACCTTCGTGACCTATCGGCGCCGACGGCGGCGCCGCCCGTGGCGATCGGCATCGACTCCTTCAGAGCCCTCGATGTGGGCGTACAAGGGAAGCGGGAACCCCGGCGGTGGCCGCTTGCACCAGGGCCTTGACACCACCTGATGGACCCCCTCGTCCCGGCTGCAGAGGGCGAGCCGTTTCTTCGGCGGGAGCGGGTCTGGTTTCTCTCGGGGAGCCTTTCCCTTCTCTGCCGCCGAGAACCGGTGGATCGGAGCCATCGTAGCAAGACGGAGCAAGGACCGGGAAGAAGGAGAAGCAAGAAAGGATGGACTGGAAGGGCGCGCGCCGTTCCGTACTTACGGCCGGCAAAGGCCAACCGCCGACCTTCACGATCGCAGGTAATCATGACCTGCTTTGCATGCAGGGACTTGTCCAGTCCGTGAAGTTGCCGAGGCACCGTGGGAAGTGGAGGCGCCCACGTCCAATCGACCGCCACATGGCGCCCAAGGCCGCAGACTGTTAGGGCCCACGGTGCTTCGCTCTTGCCCTTTCGCCTCCCTGCACGGCCAAGTCCGGGCGCGCCTTGGGCCCGGGGCCTACTGTCAGCGTTCAGGGAACGGGTTTCCCCAGACTTTCCTGCCTGCGGCCTGCGGCGTGGCTCGAGGAGGGGCCCAGCACGGCCCATCTTCATCAACACAGACCCAAGACCCTCGCGAGGGGCCAAGCCTCGCGGGGCGGGCGACACGGAGCTTCCTCAGGCACGGCCTCATCAGGCTGGCTCGCAAGGAGGCGGAGAGATCAAGGCGGGGTACCTCACGAGGTGCCTGTGACGCAAGCCATGACGACCAAGGGTGCCAGGTGGGCGCCAGCCCGCGCAGTGTCCTCCTTTCCTCTTTGGTGCAAAGGGAGCAAGCGCAGGCGAGAGCATCAAGCAAAGGCACCCGTTTCGATGCAACGAGACCAAGAGCGGCCCAATGGCAGGAAGGAAGTCATTGTGGAGCCCGAGCCAGCGTCACCACCAGAGCCTTTGGTAGGCGAGGACCAACTTTAGTCAGGATAAGTGTACCAGATGTTCCCCTTCAAAATGGCCAATTGTTGGCGCCCTTCCCGCTCAATATTTGGGAAGAGGCCCAGGGCCTTTGCCTATAAATAGGACTAGCCACCCATAGGAGAAAAGAGATCGGAGATCGGAGATCGGATCGAAATCGGAGGGAGAATCGAGATGGGAGAGTGAGAGAAGGGCGACTGAACTCCTCCTAGCAGTTCATCCCCCAAGCCAAGAACAGACCCTCGCGAGGCTGTTCTTCCTTGTATTGCTCATCATCATCAGCCCAAGAGGCAATCCACCACACCACACAATGGAGTAGGGTATTACACCACAACGGTGGCCCGAACCAGTATAAACCCTGTGTCTCTTGTGCTGTTCTTTCCATAGCTTACATCTTAGCGAGGCGGAGGGGTGCAGGTAGGTAGAAGGCGAAATCTCCGCGCGCACCCTAGTGTTCGAACCTCAAGGGTCTGCCGGTACCCGAAATCCGACATCATTCCTCGTCGTTGTTTTCTGTGGGTGTATCCACCATGTATATATCGTGGCTGTCCAGCGCCGTGTGGGCGGTGGTTCCTCTTTCTCTCCTGCATCGTCGTCCATACCGTCGATGTCTTCAGAGTCGAAATCAAGCATGTCGGTTAAGTCATTGACACTGGCTATTAAGTGGGTGGTGGGTGGGGAATGAATTCCTTCGTCGTCCGCTTCCCACTCGAGCCGGACATAGTGCGGCCGAGGGTCTCCTGATAAGGAGAGAGACCTCAATGAATCTAGCACATCGCCCAAGGGCGAGTGCTGAAAAATATCTGCAGAGGTAAACTCCATGATCGGCGCCCAATCAGATTGGATAGGCACGGACGCAGGTGGTTCGGAGCCCGTGGCCGGGGAAGAATCCAAGGGTCCGGTAACACATGTCTTATTGGAGGTGAAGTCAGTATTCGGCTCTATCGCCGCTGAGTGTGCGGCTTCCGTGGCGTGGTCCAACCACCCGTCCTGGGACGGCACGATCTGCTCTGGATTGAGGGCCAAATAGCCACAGCTGTGATCTCCCGAACACCGTCCGACAGCAGAGCTAAGTCATGCTCGTCGTGACTGTGCGACGCACCTAACCTGGGCTTGAATCCGCCAAAGATCAAGTCTCCGTGGATATCGGCAGTATAGTTCAAGCGTCCAAACCTGACCTGATGGCTAGGGGCGTAGCTCTCGATCTGCTCCATATGGCCAAGCGAGTTGGCCCGCAGTACGAAGCCGCCGAATACGAAGATCTGTCCGGGGAGAAAAACCTCACCCTGGGTCGCATCGTTGCCGATGATCGAAGGAGCCATCAAGCCTTTATCGTGACGGCATAGTGGAACTCTCAATGAAAGCACCAATGTCGGTGTCAAAACCAGCAGATCTCGGGTAGGGGGTCCCGAACTGTGTGTCTAAGGCTGATGGTAACAGGAGGCGGGGGACACAATGTTTACCCAGGTTCAGGCCCTCTCGATGGAGGTAATACCCTACTTCCTTCTTGATTGATCTTGATGATATGAGTATTACGAGAGCTGATCTACCACGAGATTGTAGAGGCTAAACCCTAGAAGCTAGCCTATGATTATGATTGTTCTTGTCCTATGGACTAAACCCATCGGTTTATATAGACGTCGGGGGGGGGGGGGGGGGGGGGGGGGCTAGGGTTACACAGAGTCGGTTACAAGGGAGGAGGTCTACATGTCCGAATTGCCAAGCTTGCTGTCCACGCAAAGGAGAGTCCCACCTGGACACGGGACGAAGTCTTCAATCTTGTATCTTCATAGTCCAACAGTCCGGCCAATGTAAATAGTCCGGCTGTCCGAGGACCCCCTAATCCAGGAATCCCTCAATAGCCCCGCCCTGACATGTGGCTTGCACGGTAGGGCTAGACGAGGTGTGTCAGGGCACTCGTGAGCCAGCGCGGGACTCACGAGGCCCTACCTCAAGGCGGGTTGCGCCTGGTCTTGGTTCTTCATGGCTGTGGAGTTCCTGCAAGATGGTTAGGAAACATGCGCCGAATGAATTTCCTGAGGTTATCGCACGAGAAGGCCAAGCACCAACAACCCTAGGAGGTGACGTGAACGGGGCCGGCCCGCCAGACAGAGCTCAGTCGTTGGATTTATCGACGCTGCAGGGACGGGCCAGAGCACAGACGCCGTGCCTAGCCTTCTTATGTGAAGGATCCTAAAGAAAGATGATCGGCGCGCGGCTCCCATGGTGGGTGACTATCGAGAAGGTGATAATCGTAGATAGATTATGCATGAAAAATGAACTAGCTTAGGTAAATGCAAGAATGATACATGCCACTGGGTCGGACCCGAGCGGTCTGGGGATGATGCAGCCCGAGGGGCGCCCCCAGCTGGGTGAACTAAAGATGCAAGTGGATACATTCCGCAGGGACAAACCCATGCGGCCTGGGAATGATGCAGCCCGGGGGGTGCTCCCAGCTAAATAAACTTGGAAAATGTCACCTAGTTTGGTTGTCGAAGGAGTGTTGGGGTAGCTGAAGACACTTGGCGAAGGGGTTGCTCCTCACAAGCCACCGAGACCCTGAGCCTCGGGAGGCCCTGAGGGTCCAGGTGGCTCCTCGAGGACCGTCTCTATCTCCACCAGGACTGCGTGATGCATGGCCTCCTGACCTGCCAGGATGCTCCACATGTTGCGCTGGAAGGAGGCTGCCACGCTCGGCAGGCCAAACGGCATGCGAACGTAGCTGTGAGGTGGACCATCACACCGCCCAGCACGCGAAGGCGAGTAGCGCTCCTGAGATGCGGCCCTGTTCAGCCCTAGGATGTCGATGCAGATGCGTAGCTCACCACCCTCGGTCGGGTGGGGAGCTACACCAGGTGGGCGGTGGTCGCCGTGTACTGCCCTTGCTTCCTGAAGCTCCTGAATGGTCTTGACGATGAACTCCTGAGCGCCGGGCGCTCCTCACTCGGTGCCCTCCTGAGGGAAACGTGTCGCGAAACACGCCTCCACGTGGTGCCCGAGCGCCTCCCTCGTGATGCTAGCTAGGTCTGAGCCCTCCAGAAGAGATCCCCCGAGCCTTGCCCGAGCAGAGCGCCGGGCGCGCCTCCCTATGCGAGGGAGGGAGGCGCCCCAGGCACGGGCGCCGATCCTAAGGTGGCACCGCTGGAGGCACCGCTCCCCTAAGGCCCAGTGTGGGGTAGCTGCTTCTTCTTCTTGTGGCTGGCCTCAGGAGGGTACTGCACATACGAGCTGCCAGGGTCTCCGATTGCTGCAGCTTGGATGGCGCGCTTGAGGGAGCAAACCACGTCTCTTTCTTCGCAGGGGACTGTGATGTTTCTGCCGCTTCCCGGCATCTTGGGGACATTGTAGCCATGGTGGGTGACTGCCATGAATTTGGGTAAGCTGGGTACCCGAGGATGGCATTGTACGGTAGGCGGATGTGGGCGACGTCAAAGTCGACGAACTCGGTGTGGTAGTTGTCGCACTGACCAAACGTGACAAGGAGACGAACTTGCCCTATCGGGGTGGTAGATCCGTCAGTCACTCCTCAGAAAGACTTGGTGGGCTGGAGCTGATCCTATGGCACTTGAAGGCTATCGAATGTCTCGACGGATAGGACACTGAGCCCTGCGCCGCAGTCGATGAGGGTCTTGGTGACTTGGACAATGCTGATGACGAGTGAACAAAGCATCGGGAGAATGTCGGCGGTTGCCATGCATTTGAGCTAGTCCGCCGAGCTAAAGGTTATGGTGTACTTGGACCATCTGAGCGGGCACGTGGCCTCAAGCTTGGGGAGGGCTGCATTCACCTTGCGAGTGAACTGCTTGAAGATGTGCTAGGAAGCTGGGGCCTGAGCGCCACCCAAGATGCAGGCGATGGCGTGTGGCTCCTGGAAGCCCCCAGCCCCTTCATCCTATTGGTGGTCGTCGTTCCTCCTTGGTGGTGGCGGCAACGGAAGGAGACCAGGATTTCCCTGAGGACGGTCCTCGCGAGGCTGGACCCTCTAGGCGTCCTCACAAGGCTGATCCTGCCAGCGGTCCTCGCGAGGTTGGTCGCACCACTCCTGGCGGGGCCTGTGGTCGTCCCAACATCCTCCAGCTCGTCCACCTCCTCGGCCGTAGCCCCGGTCGTTGCACTCGGGGTGTCGACCGAAGCATCCATCTCGGATGGCCCTGAGCTCTTGACAATCGTTGGTGTTGTGGCTGCGCACGTTGTGGAAGGCGCAGAACGTACGGCTGCCCTTGGACGACTAGGGAAGGTCTCGGCCGCGCTTTGCGTCTGGCTCTGCCGCGAGTACGGCCACCCCTTTGCGCTTCACGTCCTTGACCTTGGCCTTCTTCTCCTCTAGACCCACAGCAGGGAGCTCGAGAAGGGAGAGACGCTCGGGATCTTGCACACTTGGTTGCTATGTTGAACAGCTCCAAAGTCGTGCACAGCTCCTCATGGATGGCGAGCTCCTCCTTCATCTTGATGTTGTGGACGCCATCGGAAAACGCTGAGATGATGGCCTCGTCCATCACCTTGGGGATGTTGAGGCGCACGCTATTGAAGCGCTGGATGTACTTCTGCAGGGTGTCTCCCGGCTGTTGCTTGATGCATCGCAGGTCACCCGCGGTCGGGGGGCGGTCACGAGTGCCCTGGAAGTTGGCGACGAAGCGGTCGCGCATCTCACCCCAGGAGGAGATCGAGCCCGGGGGCAGGATCAGGAGCCATGAGCGGGCTCCGTCCATGAGAGCCATGGGGAACCAATTCGCCATGAACTCTTCGTTGCCATTGGCCGCCTCGATGCTCAGCTCATAGAGCTGCAAGAACTCCGCAGGGTCTTGGGTGTTGTTGTAGCGAGGAGGCAGATCTGGCTTGAACTTGCCCGGCCAGAAGACGCTATGCAGCTCAGGAGTGAAGGCGGGGCTACCTGTTGTGGCCACCGAGGCCCGTTGTGGAGGCGGAGCTTGATCTTGGTGTCCTCGCGCCGCCACGGCAAGTGGCGCATGGCCCTGCTGTGGCAAGCGATCCTGACGTGGCGGAGTTGGGAGCAGTGGAGCGTTTTCTTGTGGCCGGGGAACCTCTTGACAGCTCCCTTGTTCGTTCGCGGGTACACAGCACGGTGGATCACGCTGCGGGACCGCACATCTTGGAGCCAGGATGCTGTCTTGACGCGGAGGGGGTGGAGGCACTCGATGAGACGTGCGTCTCGACGTGAGGGCGCCGTATTGATGCAGACAGGGCGGAGGCGCTCCGTGACCCACGTCTCCTACAGCCGGGGGCGGGCGAGGCAGCGAGAGGGATGGTGCAAGAGAGCCCCCGACGGCGCTGACGAGCTGGGTGATGCGGTCCAACCAGTCCTCGTAGAGGTCGTCGACCGGGTGGTAACGCAGGAGCTCGCGTGCCATGAGCAGCGCGGCTAGCACATCTGTGGGTGCACGGTGGGCGTGAGACGATGAGCCGGCCGGAGTCATCGACGGGGTGGCGGTACGGCCGTCTCGCCGCACGTACGGGTCAGTGAGGAAGCTTGTTGCTCGTTTGCCGCCAGGCTGGTAACGGCATTGACGGCGGGTGACAGAGAACGGCGGGGAGGCCCGCCGACAGGGGCTGTCTGAGTGACATGGGTGGCGAGAGCGGCCCGGCGCTCAGTGCGGGCCCGACGAGCTTCAGCCATGAACTCGGTGGAGTGGCGAAGCGCGGGTTGACAAAGGGGAAAGTTTCAGCGCACCCCTACATGGCGTGCCAAATGTCGGATTTCGGGTTTCGGCAAAACCCTTGAGGTTCAAACACTGGGGTGCGTACGAAGATCTCTTCCCCTCTAGCTCACACACATCATGATCTCACGGCCTAGCTCGACGAACCCAAACAACAAAAGACACAAGAATTTATACTGGTTCGGGCCACCGATGTGGTGTAATACCCTACTCGAGTGTGGTGTGGTGGATTGCCTCTCGGGTTGAGGATGAACAGTTACAAGGGAAGAACAGCCACCTGAGGAGAGGTGCCCTTGTGCTTGGTGAGCTTGTGTGGTTGAGGATGATCTGGATCCTGGATTCTGGTCTCGATCGGATGATCTCCCTCCACTATGGTGGTGGCTAGTCCTATTTATAGAGGCCCTGGTCCTCTTCCCAAATATTGAACGGGAAGGCATCCCACAATGGCTAAATTCGAAGGGAGACAACTAGTACAAGTTATCTTGAATAAAGGTGGTCTTCGCCTGCCAAAGGCTCTGGTGGTGACGCCGTCTTGGGCTCCACAGTGACCTCCATCCTGCCGTCCTGCTGGTCTTGGTCTTGTTGCACCGATATGGAAACCTTTGCCTGATGCCTCGGGACTCCTCGCCTGCGCTTGCCCCCTTTAGCACCAAAGAGGAAACGAGGACACTGTGCGCGTTGGCACCCGCTTGGCCTTGCTCGTCATGGCTTACGTCACAGGGACCTCGCGAGGTGTCCCTCGCCTTGATCTCTCCGCCCCTCGCGAGTCGGCCTGGTGAGGCCGCCCCTGAGGAGATCTTGCGTCGTCTGCCTCACGAGGCTTGGCCCCTCGCGAGGGTCTTGAGTGTTTGCTAGTGAAGATGGGCTGTACGGGGCCGCTGGTGGAGCCATGCCGCGGGCCGCAGGCAGGCAAATCTGGGTACCCCCGTTCCCAGGACGCCGACAAGTTCCAATAGGGACATGTCAATGTTGTTTCTTGCATTATCCTACTCATACTCTGAACAATGCTGATCTTACATTAACAATGCCTGTCCTTTTTTATATGATGTAGTGTCCCTACAGTTACTACCCTTTGTAATCACACCACCTTTGGCAAAAACAGGGAAGCACAACTAGTTCCTCACTCGATCAGACGATGGCAAAAGACAGATGATCATTCGCACACATGAACCAGAAAAGTTATATTGCAAAAAACCCACTGTGTACAAGCACCGTGAAATACGTGAGTATCTGGACAGTGTCTGTTACATCTATGAGCAGGATACCAGCTTGATGGGGCCTTCAGGATATTTGAGTTGGAGGCGGGTAAACTGCCTTGGTTCACACTCTCTGTTTCTTAGACTCAGTTATCCGATTAACCAGGAGATCACCATTGCCAAGGACCTTGATGGCAGACAGGCTCTATTTTCTATGGAAAACTATGTCTACACAGCGACACCTAGGAGTTCAGGAGCAAACTCCCCTGATTGTCAACGATACAACCTGCTGCCAAAAGAAGGTGAGAATGACAAAGGCATCTTGATTAACTTTGATCCTTGGTTGTGTCGAGTTCGATAGGCAGTGATGTGGTTCAAGACTATAGGTTGATAGGTAATTGGGCTATTTCATCGAAAGGGTGGAGTACTGGTGTCCCCGGATCACTGATGGCTGAAGCGGGGCTGCAAATTATGATGGTGTTGGATCATCCCTCTTCGAATGACTTGTCGTCTTTGTTGCTTGTTCTGGATGGGTAGTTCTGTCTTTTGTTATCCATATTCCTTGTCATTTGGTCATCCTCGTCTATGTCACTCTTATTATGTAATAGTTGCCTCTATTTAGAATGTCATTCTCGTCTGGATCACGAGAGTCTGAGCGATGCAGATGGGTGCGTTTTGGTGGTGTAGCAAGACTTCTTATGAACTATCATGTCTTGCTGTTTATGCCAGTAATAGCCACTAGTTAGTGTTTGAATGATGTATATATCGTTGTTTCGAACTATTTATTGTCTCGAACTGCTGGTGGGCTAAATGAGGGCATCACCATTCTACAGTGTTCATAGTATATCTCCTTTTTTCAAGTTATAATTTGAGCTTATTGTCTTTTCGATGATGTACACTTGTTTGGGCAAGTGAGGTGTCATTGAATATGGGCTGAGTAGTAATGGAATGCCAAACAGGTCAATTGTGACTCTCAGGTCGGGCTCTCAAAAGATCCACACACAAAAATGGTCGGGCTGTCAAAAAAAGAATATGGACTCTTTGGCCGAGATGTGGGCGCCACCGGTGTTTTCGTGAGATTGCACGCCGAGAGCATATTGGCGCGTGTTCAAAATTCATGCTACCTTTTCATCCCCAATCTCCCGCCCCTCCCCCACCTCTAGAATCTCCAGTTCCCCCAAATCCCCCTCCTGTACTCCTTGTACTCAAGCGCGGTATCATGTCACCGGTCCACGCAGATCTCTGAGTGGGAGATCCTGAGGTCCGTCCTGCCTTCGGGCGCTGTGTGCTGTCGCTCAACAGTGGCATGGCGGCACTTGGCGACCAATTTGCCGGGGCTACCTCTTGAGCATGTGTTGGTTTTCCCTTGAAGAGGAAAGGGTGATGCAACAAAGTAGCTTAAGTATTTCCCTCAGTTTTGAGAACCAAGGTATCAATCCAGTAGGAGACAACGCACAAGTCACCTAGTACCTGCACAAACAATCAAGAACCTTGCAACCAACGCGATAAAGGGGTTGTTAATCCCTTCACGGTCACTTGCAAAACTGAGATCTAATAGAGATATTAAAGTAAATATTTTTGGTATTTTTGTTATATAGATTGGAAAGTAAAGATTGAAAAATAGTAAACGAGATGCGATGTAAATAAAAGAGATGTGATATAATAGGGAAGAGACCCGGGGGCCATAGGTTTCACTAGTGGCTTCTCTCAAGATAGCATGTATTACGGTGGGTGAACAATTTACTGCCGAGCAATTGATAGAAAAGTGCATAGTTACTGAGGGGGTCCTGGATTAGGGGGTGTCCGTATAGCCGGACTATACCTTCGGCCAGACTCCTAGACTATGAAGATACAAGATTGAAGACTTCGTCCCATGTCCGGAAGGGACTTTCCTTGGCGTGGAAGGCAAGCTTGGCGATACGATATGTAGATCTCCTACCATTGTAACTGACTCTGTGTAACCCTAGCCCTCTCCGGTGTCTATATAAACTGGAGGGTTTTAGTCCATAGGACGAACAACAATCATACCATAGGCTAGCTTGTAGGGTTTAGCCTCTCTGATCTCATGGTAGATCTACTCTTGTACTACCCATATCATCAATATTAATTAAGCAGGACGTAGGGTTTTAACTCCATCAAGAGGGCCCAAACCTGGGTAAAACATCGTGTCCCCTGCCTCCTGTTACCATCCGGCCTAGACGCATAGTTCGGGACCCCCTACCCAAGATCCGCCGGTTTTGACACCGACATTGGTGCTTTCATTGAGAGTTCCTCTGTGTCGTCACTTTTAGGCCCGATGGCTTCTCCGATCATCAACAGCGATGCGATCCAGGGTGAAACTTTTCTCCCCGGACAGATCTTCGTATTCGGCGGCTTTGCACTGCGGGCCAATTCGCTTGGTCATCTGGAGTAGATCGAAAGCTACGCCCCTGGCCATCGGGTCAGATTTGGAAGTTTGAACTACACGGCCAATATCCGCGGAGACTTGATCTTCGACGGATTCGAGCCACAGCCGAGCGCGCCGCACTGTCACGATAGGCATGATTTAGCTCTCTCGCCGAACAGCACCCTGGAGGCCACACCTGTGTCCGCCTCGACCCCTAGCTCAGAGCCGATCACACCAATCGAGGATGGGTGGTTGGACACCGCCTAGGGGGCTGCAATCTCTACAACGATCTAGCCGAACACCAGCCCTATTCTCTGCGAAGCCCGTGACTCCAAGGAGCCGGACTCCTCTCCTGACTCCGAGCCCTCTGCGCCCCTACCGATCGAACCCGATTGGGCACCGATCATGGAGTTCACCGCCGCGGACATCTTTCAGCACCCGCCCTTCGGTGATATTCTGAATTCACTAAAGTCTCTCTCTTTATCAGGAGAGCCCTGGCCGGACTATGACCGGCAGGATTGGGATGTGGACGACGAAGAAATTCGATGCCCACCCACCACCCACTTCGTAGCCACTGTCGATAATTTAAATGACGTGCTCGACTTCGACTCCGAAGACATCGACGGTATGGACGACAACGTAGGAGACGAACATGAACCAACACCTATAAGGCGCTGGACAGCCACCTCATCTCATGATGTATACATGGTGGACACACCCAAAGGAAGCGACAACGAGGAACACAGGGATGCAACGAGGAATCATTCACTCGAAAAGCAATCAAAGCGGCAACTTAAGCGCCGGTCCAAGCCCTGCCTCGACAGAGACAGCAGCCATACAGATCCAGCCATAGAGCATGATGAGCCGGCGGACGACAAACATGCCTTCGAGCAAGCGTCCGAACAGGGCAACTTGGATAAACAAACCGAACGGCCCGTCCCCAGCGAAGACAACAGTCCGGACGACCTTACGCCGGATAAAGTCATGGAGCAGAAGAACCTCCACAAAAGGCTCATCGCCACTGCGCATAGCCTGAAAAAGCAGAAGCAGAAGCTAAAAACTACGGAAGATGCACTCAGAATCAGATGGAGAAAAGTACGCAACACCGCAGATAAATATGCCGGCAGTCGGTGCACAAAAAGCTATCCAAAGCGAAAGCTACTACCTGAATTTGAGGAAGAGGCCTTAGAGCCCCCGCAGTCAAAAAATATGAAAGGCATCCGGTCGAATGGACGACCGCATGGCCAGCATGGAGCGGCAAGCGGCGCCGCACACAAGCCAACACGCGATCCACCAAAGGATCCGCATCAAAAAGACGGCCCAGCCAGAGCTATATACGGGCCAAGAAAGCAAGCTCTAGTAAGCAATGCAACACAACAAATATACGAACATCACGGCACACCCAAATACAGGGGTGCCGCACACCCCCTATGTTTCACCGATGAGGTGCTGGACCATGAATTTCCAGCAGGATTCAAGCCCGTAAACATAGAGGCGTACGACGAAACAACAGACCCTAGGGTCTGGATCGAGGATTATATCCTCCACATACACATGGACGGAGGAGATGACCTCCACGACATAAAATACTTACCCCTCAAGCTTAAAGGGCCAGCCCGGCATTGGCTCAAAAGCCTTCACGAAAACACCATTGGAAGTTGGGAAGAGCTTGAGGATGCTTTCCGGGCAAATTTTCAAGGGACCTATGTCCGCCCTCCGGATGCAGACGATCTCAGTCACATAACTCAACAGCCCGGAGAGTCAGCCCGGAAATTCTGGAAGAGATTTCTTACCAAAAACAATCAGATAGTCGACTGTCCGGACGCTGAAGCCCTAGCAGCTTTTAAGCACAACGTTCGAGACGAATGGCTCGCCAGACACCTCGGCCAAGAAAAGCCAAGAACAATGGCCACATTAACAAGCCTCATGACCCGCTTTTGCGCAGGAGAGGATAGCTGGTTGGCAAGATGTAGCACCAGCGACCCAAGTACATCCGAAGTTAGGGATGGAAACGGAAAACCCCGATGCAGCAAGGACCAGCGCCGGAATAAGGGAAACAGCCCAAAGAGCACGGCGGTCAACGCCGGATTCAAAAGCTCGTAGAAGAATCAGAGAAAGCCGCCCCTCAAGGATAAGAGGGACGAGCTATCCAACTTAAACAAAATCTTGGACAAGATATGTCAAATACACAATACTCCCGGGAAGCCTGCGAACCATACCCACAGAGATTGTTGGGTTTTCAAGCAAGCCGGCAGGCTCAACGCCGAACACAAGGGGCTCGACACACCGAGCGAGGACGACGACGAACCCCACAAGCAGAGCACCAGGAAACAAAAGGATTTCCCACAAGAAGTCAAAACAGTAAACTAACTTCACATGACAAACAGAACGGCGCCACCAGAGATACGCGCCGTACGGCCTATCCCAAAGGGGTCTCGCCATTGGTTGTTAAAACCAATCACCTTCGACCATCAGGATTACTCTAGAAGTATCCGGAACGCAGGCTGGACTGCCTTGGTATTAGATCCAATAATAGGCGGACTCCGCTTTACAAATGTCCTGATGGACGGCGGCAGTGGTCTAAACCTGTTATACCAGGACACAATCCGCAACATGGGGATAGACCCAACAAAAATTTGCCATAGCAAAACCTCCTTTCAAGGGGTAACGCCAGGCCCGGATGCCCGCTGTATGGGTTCTCTCTGGCTAGAAGTTATGTTCAGCTCCACCGATAACTTCCGTCACGAACAGCTAACTTTCCACATCGCCCCATTCTCAAGTAGCTATCAAGCACTGCTGGGACGTGAAGCTTTCGCCCGCTTTAACGCAATACCGCGTTATGCATCTCTTATGCTTAAGATGCCCGGTCCATGAGGCATCATCTCGTTAAAGGGAAAACATTGAGTGTTTCCCCCACGCGGAAAATAGTGCGGCTGCCTTGCCAGCCCCACAATAAAGTGGCTTCACCAGCCAAAGCATCTAAACAGGTCGTCAAGACCACGGACACAGCTAGACGAGTCCGGCATAAACATACAATTGATAAAGGCTTAATAGCCGTGTACCCCTGTACTAGGGGCTCCCCGCATATAAAACAAGAGACAATAAAGCTCAATTTTACCCATTTCGATTTATACTTCGTTTATTTAGTATAACTTATGTTCGGCACAATCTTTCTTTAACTAAGTTCCTCTCTTTTACGGATGAACACCGTGCTACGCCCGTCCAGGCGCAGACGTGCAGCAGGGACCCGTTCCAAGGATTCTTTTCTAAGACCCTGCGTAAACCTTTTTTACTGTCTCTTGTTGATACACATCCCCCGGTTTCTTGATATAACCAATGGAGGAGGCTGGCGTTTTGGCATGTGGCCACGTCAGAATTTTGCGCGTACCTGGACACTAGGGGCTTATTACTAAGGGCGTTATCCCGCCCGCCCTCATAAAGACGAATACCTTAGGGAGTGTTCGGCGTCGCGAGTTTGGCCTTATATGCATCAGCTCCGAATCATGTCTTTGGTCAAATGTTGGGTTTGCCCGGCTCCTGTGTTTTGCTACCTTACGTTCTGCTCTATCGGCTAAGGCGACACCAGGAGAACTACTGCGATTGTGCCCCGGTTCGGCCAGGCGAGCACCTCAGTAGAGAAAGCCAAAAACTGACTGTCATGATATAGCGTGAGACTGGTCAACCACTCGATGACTTACCGGAATTTTTAGGATTCCTCCGCATTAACGAAGGACCGTTTCCCGGCCAGGCACATACGCGCCCCGAGTTCAGGCGAGCGCAGGCGCCACTAGGGGCTATATAAGTAGCCTCACTGTCAAACTCCTATGGCTAAGTGAAAGTGATAAAGCATCATGTCCGATTGCCTAGTTCGCTGCGCTATCACCTCCTTTGTAGGACCAAGACATTGGATCAAGTGTGAAAATGCGCCTTCTGCGAACACCCCCACATTATGTGCGTGGGGGCTGAAGCCGACGACTGCCATCTTTCAGATTATATATACATATATGTTAAACGGCCGCACAGGAGGTATATAATACTTGCAGGCACAAGTATAAAAAGCTTCTACAATTTATCAAAATATTGTTTTACAATAATATATGCTATTCGAATATAGTATCCTTCGAGCACTGCGTCTCTATTAAACGGCGCCTTGCAGAACTTCCTGAAAATAGTGCTCGGCAGGTACTCGGCTTCCATCCGAGTCTGGGGATGCAACATCGGTGGCTTCCATTTCCGCCCAGTATGTCTTGACACGGGCAAGAGCCATCCGCGCACCCTCTATGCACGCTGACCTCTTCATCGCATTGATATGCGGGCCGCACCAAGGAACTACTGCACCAAGTTGAAATAACTTTTCGGCTCTGGCCTCTCTGGCCACAGATGACTCATGACATACTTCATGGCGAGTCCGGACAACCTATTTAGCTCGGCCCATTCGGCCAAACGATCGGCTAATGACAGTGGACGCTCTGGATTGTGGAACTGCGACCAGAAGAGCTTTTCCACTTCGCGATCTTCTTGATCTCGGAAGTGTTCGGCCGCATCTGCGGCACTCGCTGCTAAATCCAGATAGGTGTCCGCCGTACTCCACATCTGGTCTAACGGAGCATGTTTAGGATCACAGAACTTCCTCCGCAGCATAAAGGGCTTTCCAGCCGCGATCTCTCCGGCCTGACGCAGCTCCTCCTTCATAGCTCTCATCGCAGAGCGAGCATCCTTGGCATCGGCACAGCCTTCTTCAGGTCCGTCTGTTCCGCCCGATCTTCTTTTTCAAGAAGCTTGCAACGGTCAGCAGCGTTCTTCAGCCTCACGGCCATCTCGGCCATTTCCTTCTTGCTTCGGCAGTGAGCAGCCTGTTCGGCTTTCAGCTCTTCAATTGCCTTTCCGGCAGCCGCATCACTTTTCCTGGCTTGCTCCTTGGCTCGGGCAAGTTCCGCCCTGAAGATTCTCCATGGCAGCAGCACCATCTGCATCAAGCGCACACATTGTAAGATACTGGCATAAAGCTCCTCTTACCAGGTGCCGCCAAGGAATTACATACCTTGTGCCTCGTCAAGCCGCTTGTTGACAAACGCGATGTCGGCATTTGCCACGTCAAGTTGCCGCTTTAGCTCGGCAAATCCGTCAGTCCGGCTGGCCGCCGGACACTTCGCCACCAACGTATAAAGGCGGCATATTATACCTGGGATTATGATCCTCTATGCGCCGTCACTTTTGACAACACACAGAGTCTCAGGGGCTACTATCTACACAGGGCGCATCTTAGTTATGCGCAACTATCCAAAAATGGTACATTATTTCGCGTACCTCAAAACTTGTCAGTAAACTCCTGACGGTCCTCGTGCAATCCGCTCTCCGCGGATGAAATCCTCTCAATCACCGTACCCATCAATGCACGGTGCTCTTCTGAGATAGATGCTTGCCCTAGCAGATCCTTCAGCTCCCCCGACCGCGCACCAGACGGTGCAGGACTCGTCCGATGGCCCTTTTCGAAGGCCGGACGCGGAGGGCTTTGAGGGGCCATATGACTACCTTCTGGCCCCGCCGGATTCGAAGAAACCCTCCGCGACCATACCTCAGGGTCGCCCGCCTCGCAAGGCGGTACGGCAGGGGGAGGCTTTCCGCTCTCCATCGTCTCCGAAAGAAGTTCCCTCGAAGACGAGCTCTGCTGAGAAGGGCTAAGGTCTAAGCTGCAAGGTAAGTTTCCGATTACTTTTCTCAGATACAAAGCAGGGATTCCTCTCGTTTCTTAAAAAGAAAACTCCTCTCTACTTATGGCTCGGTGGAGGGCTGATATCCTTGAGGGCATAATTCGGCCGAAGTTTCCCCCAGCACAGGACCCTCTGGCGAAGATTTCTTCCCCCTCTTTAAGGCCATGGTCTCCGGGTCTTCAGAGGCGGTCCTCTTCTTCCCCTGAGGAGAGGAATTTTCGATTCCTCCCTTCCGGACAACCTCCTTTGAGGAGGCTGTAGCTCCCTTCTCCCCTCCCTCGCTTCCCTTTGAAGGCATAGCCTCCAACATCCTGACTAGCACGGGACCCGGCGTGGTCTCGGGGAGGGGGGCCGGACACCTGATTAGCTTTGCTTTCGCTATCCACTCATGTTTAAGGGACAACTCTTTTAGGAGCAATTTTATGATAGATATACGGATAGCGAGTCCGGGCACAAGCTACTTACTTGAGTATCCGGACGATTGCAGCTCAGACCTGCGTCCTCCGTAGAATCCGGACACACTGCTTGTGGTCTGAAGAACAATTTGTACATCTCCACGGGCGTCATGCCAAGAAAATGTTGGAGAACTCGTGGTCCCTCCGGGTTGAACTCCCACAGGCAGAGGGGGCGATGTTTGCAGGGCAGAACTCGGTGAATTAACATAGCCTGCGTCACCACGACCAGACTGATGGCTCTTTCTAAGAGATCTCGGATGTGGCCCTGCAACAGGGGCACATCCTTTGCCGGCCCCTAGTCCAGCCCCGTATTGACCCACAATGCCAGTTGTGGCGGGGGACCCGAGCGAAAGGCAGGTGGCGCCACCCACTTAGGGGCCCTGGTAGTGGTGATATAAAACCACTCTCGTTGCCATAAGCTGGACTCCTCTTGAAAAGAGCCGTCGGGCCATGGAGTACCAGCATTCTTGCTTATAAGAGCACCTCCACACTCCGCGTGCCGTCCCTCGACCATCTTCGGCTCTACTTTGAAGGTCTTGAGCCATAGTCCGAAGTGAGGAGTGATACGGAGGTAGGCTTCACACACAATGATGAATGAGGAAATATGGAGGATGGACTACGGGGCTAAGTCGTGAAATTCCAGCCCATAATAATACATGAGCCCCCTCACGAAGGGATCCGTTGGGAAGCCTAGCCCCCGAAGGAAGTGAGACATGAACACCACACTCTCACCGGGCTTGGGAGTGGCAATGACCTGCCCTTGAGCAGGCAGCCTATGCGAGATTTCGCCCGTCAAGAACCTGGCCTCTCTCAACTTCAGCACGTCCTCCTCCGTGATGGAGGAGGGCATCCATCGGCCTCGAAGGTCGGAACCGGACATTGTCGAAGGTCCGAAGCGCCTGAAATCTGGAGCCTTGGGTGTTGGAACTCGAGGTGAAGGGTGAACTCGTTTGAGATTGAAAGAAAGGAGTAAGGCCTTGGTCTTTTTATAAGAGGTTGAATACCAAGGGCCTTCCCCGTGACCGTTTGGGACTCGCCTTTGATCGAGAAAATATACCAACGGGTATGGTTGGGTTAACCACGCCCGTATTGATGAGAATCCCGGAATAAGGGGACACGATCTCTGCTTTAACAAGACGTGCCAAGGAAACCGCCTCGCTAAACGCGCTGAGGTAGAACAATAAAACGATTCGAATAAAGACTTGGCCGTGGTGTCATGTCACGCTACGGAATACGTTAGCAGATTAGATTTGTGTAAATATTATTCTCTCTATGGCAATATGTGGAAACTTATTTTGCAGAGCCGGACACTACCTTTGTGTTCAAAATCTTCTATGAAGTACTTGGAGGAGGAACCCGCCTTGCAATGCCGAAGACAATCTGCGCGCCAGACTCATCGTCATTGAAGCCTGGTTCAGGGGCTACTGAAGGGAGTCCTGGATTAGGGGGTGTCCGGATAGCCGTACTATACCTTCGGCCGGACTCCTGGACTATGAAGATACAAGATTGAAGACTTCGTCCCGTGTCCGGAAGGGACTTTCCTTGGCGTGGAAGTCAAGCTTGGCGATACGATATGTAGATCTCCTACCATAGTAACCGACTCTGTGTAACCCTAGCCTTCTTCGGTGTCTATATAAACCGGAGGGTTTTAGTCCATAGGACGAACAACAATCATACCATAGACTAGCTTCTAGGGTTTAGCCTCTCTGATCTCGTGGTAGATCTACTCTTGTACTACCCATATCATCAATATTAATCAAGCAGGACGTAGGGTTTTACCTCCATCAAGAGGGCCCAAACATGGGTAAAACATTGTGTCCCCTGCCTCCTGTTACCATCCGGTCTAGACGCACAGTTTGGACCCCCTACCCGAGATTCGCCGGTTTTGACACCAACAGTTGCGAAGATATCTAAGGCAATGATCATGAATATAGGCATGCACATCCGTGTCAAGTAAAAGAACGATTCTGCGTCTACTAATGTTACTCCACACATCGACCGCTATCCTAGCATGCACTAGAGTATTAAGTTCATAAGAGCGGAGTAACGCATTAAGCAAGATGACATGATGTAGAGGGATAAACTCAAGCAATATGATATAAACCCCATCTTTTTATCCTCGAATGACAACAATACAATACGTGTCTTGCTGCCCCTACTGTCACTGGGAAAGGACACCGCAAGATTGAACCCAAAGCTAAGCACTTCCCCAATGCAAGAAAGATCAATCTAGTAGGCCAAACTAAACCAATAATTCGAAGAGACTTGCAAAGATATCAAATCATGCATATAAGAATTCAGAGAAGAACCAAATAATATTCATAGATAATCTTGTTCATAAGTCCACAATTCATCGAATCTCGGCAAACACACCGTAAAAGAGTATTACATCGAATAGATCTCCAAGAACATCGAGGAGAACTTTGTATTGAGAATCAAAGAGAGAGAAGAAGCCATCTAGCTAATAACTATGGACCCGAAGGTTTGCGGTAAACTACTCAATCTTCATTGGAGAGGCAACGGTGTTGATGTAGAAGCCATCCGTGATCGATTCCCCCTCCGGCAGATCACCGGAAAAGGCCCCAAGATGGGACCTCAGGGTACAGAAGGTTGCGGCGGTGGAAAAGTGGTTTCGTGGCTCTCCCTGATGTTTCTAGGGTATAAGAGTATATATAGGCGAAAGAAGTACGTCGGTGGAGCTACGAGGAGCCCACGAGGGTGGGGGCTCGCCTACCCCCCTGGACACTCCCTCCTGCCTCGTGGCTTCCTCGTGGAGTTCCAGACTTCGACTCCAAGTCTTCTGGATTGCTTTCGGTCCAAGAAAGATCATCGCGAAGGTTTCATTCCATTTGGACTCCGTTTGGTATTCCTTTTCTGCAAAATTCTAAAATAGGCAAAAAAAATAGAAACTCGCACTGGGCCTCCGATTAATAGGTTAGTCCCAAAAATAATATAAAAGAGCATATTAAAGCCCATTAAACATACAAAACAGATAATTTAATAGCATGGAACAATCAAAAATTATAGATACGTTGGAGACGTATCAAGCATCCCCAAGCTTAATTCCTGCTCGTCCTCGAGTAGGTAAATGATGAAAATAGAATTTTTGATGTGGAATTCTACCTAACATAATTATCAATGTAATTTTATTTATTGTGGCATGAATTTTCAGATCTGAAAGATTCAAGACAAAAGTTTAATATTGACATAAAAACAATATACTTCAAGAATACTAACAAAGCAATCATGTCTTCTTAAAATAACATGGCCAAAGAAAGCTATCCCTACAAAATCATATAGTCTGGCTATGCTCTATCTTCATCACACAAAATATTAAATCATGCACAACCCCAATGACAAGCCAAGCAATTGTTTCATACTTTTGAATGTTTCTCAAACTTTTTCAATCTTCACGCAATACATGAGCGTGAGCCATGGATATAGCACTATAGGTGGAATAGAGGGTGGTTGTGGAGAAGACAAAATGGAGAAGATAGTCTCACATCAACTAGGCGTATCAATACGGCTATGGAGATTGCCCATCAATAGATATCAATGTGAGTGAGTAGGGTATGCCATGCAACAGATGCACTAGAGCTATAAATGTATGAAATCTCAACAAAAGAAACTAAGTGGGTGTGCATCCAACTTGCTTGCTCACGAAGACCTAGGGCATTTTGAGGAAGCCCATCATTGGAATATACAAACTAAGTTCTATAATGAAAAATTCCCACTGGTATATGAAAGTGACAAAATAAAAGACTCTCTATCATGAAGATCATGGTGCTACTTTGAAGCACAAGTGTGGAAAAAGGATAGTAGCATTGTCCCTTCTCTCTTTTTCTCTCTTTTTTGGGCCCTCTCTTTTTTTGGCCTCTTTTTTTCCTCGTCCGGAGTCTCATCTGACTTGTGGGGGAATCATAGTCTCCATCATCCTTTCCTCACTAGGACAATGCTCTAATAATGATGATCATCACACTTTTATTTACTTACAACTCAAGAATTTTACAAAGAGATCTTATAGATCTGCAGACCACCTAAATTGTCTATCCATTATTTTGCTTTGGCAGTGATCACTTGCGCTTCATTTGGACATTATCACGTGTTCGTTGTGGTAAGCTCAACCATTCCATATTCTTTCGGATCGCATAGTTAGCTGCATGGAATCACTCGTAGATATATCATGTATGCCTAAACGCAATACGTGATACATGGTGGATTACCACAAATACTGCGCATGAGGAGCAATCATGGATGCGTGAGAATATATGTTAAATGAAGGTTCTAAGGTAATGTCTATTACGAAACGGTAATCGGTGTAGAAAATTTTTGCCTCTCAGCAATATGATCTCGGATATTGTCTGTATGGAAATGAGTAAACCTATAAATAGCGTATAGGCATATGGGTGGTGTTTGAGGAAGGTAAATAGGTGCAGTTACAACTTGGTTAAATATCAGAGGCATTGTGACAGATGAGGAAAGGATGATGGAAGACTATGGATTCGGCCACAAGTCAAGATGATAGGACATAAAAGGGCGAAAGTTTGCTCGCGGATAACTAAGAGGAGGCAGAGGGGGCTCCCAGATAAATAGGTGTAGCAAAACAAAGAGAGAAAAGAGAGCAGAGTGGAGGGAGTGCGTATAATAATGCATGTGAACTACTACACATTATTCTCTCGTAAGCATACTCACATTAGGGGTATTTCATAAAGTAAACCATGGATCTCATGATAGAGAGTTCTTATGTGCAATGATACTACTATTTATTATATCTCGGAAGACTCAGAAGTCTATGCGTCTACTGCTATCTATCAGAGAGCTGTGGGACTTTGATTAATTATTTCGCGTAGAAGATAAGAAGACCCATCAGCGCCTTTCCGCAATAAAATGCCCTAGGTCTCCGGCCAGGAAGCAACGCTCATGGACCACCATCACGCGTAAGGATCTGAATTCATCTAATTATAGTATCTTGCTAGCAGGGTACTTCATACACACATTTTAATAACGTCTTCTCTCTGTTGCAATCCGGTCATGACACTTGTCGCAATTCCCCTCTAAACGGGCCACAATTCAACTAAGAGACTCTATCTATATTGATGGGGACACAAGTATTATCCCGTAGCCGTTGATACGTCTACTAAGATGTATCGCATACGAGAAACTCATTCACTTTCTCACCATTTATTGCTTCATGTCTACCTGACAACCACCCTCTCTATTCCACAATACTTAATTATCACTCCATACTGCAGATACTTCTAACAACAGCATCATCCTATATTAAGATGTCGCAGAAGACTAGTCAATCAGATAAAGTAGTATTTTGTACCATCAAGCTACACTATATAACATTATTGGGAAGACTGTGTTTCATTGTGAGTTGTTATATGCATGACTCTAAATCATTTTGTCGTGATGATTAGGAATATTAGCCATCCAGCACCTAGACATACATGATAGAGTGACTTTGTGAATGTGATGATGCCTTGATTTAGGCGCAGTGTGGAGACATATTGTATCTTAGCCTCAAAAGACTTGAAATATATATTAGATTTGGTAAGTCTATTGGTAAAGTGTGATTTCAATAAATTTCTATTAGAGAATGACTGATAGAACCATCCTACTCCTCAGGTGGGCTAACTAATTCATGCCCAACAGATAAATGTAGATTAGAAGTTCACCATTGAAAGATTAGCTATAGTTAGGATCCGATTAATATCTCTCAACGCTACATGAAAGATAAATAATAGTCTTGAGATATTGCACTATCATAGATGTTATTGCTACTAATTAATCAGTTACCGAGGAAGTTCATAGGGCAATGTCATCTCCCACGAAGGTGTGTACAACAAGTATGATTGTGGTACTAAAAAGCGAAGAATCAAATAATACAAGATGCTCCAAGCAAAACACATATCATGTGGTGAATAAAAATAAAGCCTCAAGTAAAGTTGCCGATAGACGAAGACGAAAGAGGGGATGCCTACCGGGGCATCCCCAAGCTTAGGCTTTTGGTTGTCCTTGAATTTTACCTTGGGGTGCCTTGGGCATCCCCAAGCTTAGGCTCTTGCCACTCCTTATTCCAAAATCCATCAAACCTTTATCCAAAAACTTGAAAACTTCACAACACAAATCTTCAATAGAAAATCTCATGAGCTTCGTTAGTATAAGAAAATAGACCACCACTTTATGGTACTGTAATGAACTCATTCTTTATTTATATTGGTGTTAAACCTACTGTCTTCCAACTAATCTATGGTTCATACCCCCCGGTACTACTCATAGATTCATCAAAATAAGCAAACAACATACAAAAACAAAATCTGTCAAAAACAGAACAGTCTGTAGCAATCTGTAACTTTCGAATACTTCTATAACTCCAAAAATTCTGAAAAATTAGGACGGCTTGAGCAATTTGTACATTGATCTACTTTAAGTGGAGTAGGTATTTTATGGCTCTCTGGTAAAAAATGAAAATCAATTTCATGAGCGTAAAAGTTTATGTTTTTTCAGCAAGATCAAGCAACTATCACCCAAGAAGATCCTAAAGGCTTTACTTGGCACAAACACTAATTAAAACATAAAAACAGAATCATAACATAAGCTAGATGAATTATTTATTACTAAGCAGGAGCAAAAAGCAAAGAACGAAAATAAAATTGGGTTGCCTCCCAACAAGCGCTATCGTTTAACGCCCCTAGCTAGGCACAAAAAGAAGAATAGATCTAGGTGTTGCCATCTTTGGTATGCAATCCATAAGTGGCTCTCATAATAGATGCATAAGGCAATTTAATTTTCTTCCTAGGAAAGTGTTCCATGCCTTTCCTTAACGGAAATTGGAATCTAATATTTCCTTCTTTCATGTCAATAATAGCACCAATCGTTCTAAGGAAAGGTTTACCAAGAATAATAGGACATGTAGGATTGCAATCTATATCAAGAACAATGAAATCTACGGGCACCTAATTCCTATTTGCAACAATAAGAACATCATTAATCCTTCCCATAGATTTCTTAATGGTGGAATCTGCAAGATGCAAATTTAAAGAACAATCATCAAATTCACGGAAACCTAGCACAACACACAAGGTTTTTGGAATCGTGGAAACACTAGCACCCAAATCACACAAAGCATAGCATTCATAATCTATAATCTTAATTTTAATAGTAGGTTCCCACTCATCATAAAGTTTTGTAGGGATAGAAACTTCTAGTTCAAACTTTTCTTCATAGGATTGCATTAAAGCATCAACGATATGTTTAGCAAAATCTTTATTTTGATTATAAGCATGAGGAGAATTTAACATGGATTGCAACAAGGAAATACAATCTATCAAAGAGAAATTATCATATTTAAATTCCATGAAATCCAAAATAGTGGGTTCATTGCTATGTAAAGTTTTGATCTCTTCAATCCCACTTTTATTAATTTTTGCATCAAGATCTAAAAACTCCGAATCTATGGGACGCCTTTTAACTAAACTTGACTCATCTCCAGTCCCATCTTTATCAGGATTCATATTGGAAAACAAAGATTTAATAGGAGTCACATCAATCACTTTTAGATCTTCATCATTATTATCATCTAGATCTTCAGGTTTAGAGGCCATCTTATTAACTAAGGTGGCTTGCTTATCCGAAATTTGGCCTACTAAATTTCAAGATGAGCAAACTAAGATTTCAAACCATAAAATTCTTCAGACATATCATCGAGCTCTTTATTCATGTACTCCATAAAACTTTTTTGTTCTTTAAGCTCATTTCTGAAGAAATTATTATGCTCAAATTCCAAAGACATAAAGCTTCTAACGTTGGTTTTCAATTTCTTCCAACCTTCTAAGGTGAGTATCATCGTTTTTTGGCAGAGCCATCTAAGCAAACAGGCACACTAACACCCAAGAACACAAGAAGCAAGCAAAAAGAGACGAACGGAAGAGGGGTGAAGAAAAAGCAAAGGTTTTCGAAAATCGTTTTAGAAGTGGAGGTGAGGAAAACGTGAGGTGAATGGCAAATAATGTAATGCGAGGGAGAAGAGTTTATGGTGGTTACTTGGTATGTCTTGACTTGGCGTAGATCTCCCCGGCAATGGTGCCAGAAATCCTTCTTGCTACCTCTTGAGCTTGGGTTGGTTTTCCCTTGAAGAGGAAAGGGTGATGCAGCAACGTAGTGTAAGTATTTCCCTCAGTTTTGAGAACCAAGGTATCAAACCAGTAGGAGACAATGCACCAGTCACCTAGTACCTGCACAAACAATCAAGAACCTTGCAACCAACGCGATAAAGGGGTTGTCATTCCCTTCATGTTCACTCGCAAAAGTGAGATCTAATAGAGATGGTAAAGTAAATATTTTTGCTATTTTTGTTGTATAGATCGGGAAGTAAAGATTGCAAAATAGTAAACAAGATGTGATGTAAATAAAATAGATGTAATATAATAGGAAAGAGACCCGGGGGCCATAGGTTTCACTAGTGGCTTCTCTCAAGATAGCATGTATTACGGTGGGTGAACAAATTACTGCCGAGCAATTGATAGAGAAGTGCATAGTTATGAATATATCTAAGGCAATGATCATGAATATAGGCATCACATCCATGTCAAGTAGATCGAAACGATTCTGCAGCTACTACTATTACTCCACACATCGACCGCTATCCAGCATGCATCTAGAGTATTAAGTTCATAAGAGAGGAGTAACACATTAAGCAAGATGACATGATGTAGAGGGATAAACTCAAGAAATATGATATAAACCCCATCTTTTATCCTCGATGGAAACAGTACAATATGTGCCTTGCTGTCCCTACTATCACTGTGAAAGGACACGCAAGATTGAACCCAAAGCTAAGCACCTCTCCCATTGCCAGAAAGATCAATGTACTAGGCCAAACTAAACCGATAATTCGAAGAGACTTGCAAACATATCAAATCATGCATATAAGAATTTAGAGAAGAACCAAATATTATTCATAGATAATCTTGTTCATAAATCCACAATTCATCGGATCTCGACAAACACACCGCAAAAGAGTATTACATCGAATAGATCTCCAAGAACATCGAGGAGAACTTTGTATTGAGAATCAAAGAGAGAGAAGAAGCCATCTAGCTAATAACTATGGACCCGAAGGTCTGTGGTAAACTACTCACGCTTCTTCGAAGAGGCAATGGCGTTGATGTAGAAGCCCTCCGTGATCGATTCCCCCTCCGGCAGATCACCGGAAAAGGCCCCAAGATGGGATCTCATGGGTACAGAAGGTTGCGGCGGTGGAAAAGTAGTTTTGTGGCTCTCCCTGATGTTTCTAGTGTATAAGAGAATATATATAGGCGAAAGAAGTACGTCGGTGAAGCTATGAGGGGCCCAGGAGGGTGGGGGTGCACCTATCCCCCTGGGCGCGCTCTCCTACCTCGTGGCTTCCTTGTGGAGTTCCAGACTTAGATTCCAAGTCTTCTGGATTGGTTTCGGTCCAAGAAAGATCATCGAAGGTTTCATTCCGTTTGAACTCCATTTGGTATTCCTTTTCTGCAAAACTCTAAAATAGGCAGAAAAAACAGAAACTGGCACTCGGCCTCCGGTTAATTAGTTAGTCCGAAAAATAATATAACAGAGCATATTAAAGCCCATTAAACATCTAAAACAGATAATATAATAGCATGGAACAATCAAAAATTATAGATACGTTGGAGACGTATCAGCCGGCAAAGTGCTGATGGTAACCATCAACGGCGACCTTCCTCCCGTCTCGCCAGACAACCTTGTCAAAGCTCTTGGCATAGCGCACAGCATCCAAATAAGTGACTTGCTCGTCGAAGTCTGTCCTCCATCGGCTGATTTCTTCATCAGGTTCTAGACAACTTTCGAGTGCAGTCATGTGTTCGAATTTTCCTGGCGTTTGTTCTACGATGGCGCTCTAGTGAGCTTTGATCGGTGGCACTCAGGATGGGGCTCGGTGCCCTCTGAGCTTGAGTTTTTAACAAAGCTTACCTTCCATGGCATGCCTCGACGTGCTTGGAACAGTGAGTCCATGAATGAGCTTATCAACAACCTTGGAGGTGAGCTCTTAAGTATGTTTGTTCCTCCAGACAGCTGGGCTCTGACGGTTATGGCATGGATGAAGAATCCATCCACCGTACCGAAGGTGATTGGTGTTGAGATACTGGTGCAGGAACAGGGGTTGTACTATTCGTCACCACCAAGGCCACCGCGGACCATGTTAGGGACCTACCTGTATCGACTGTTCATGCATGTTGAAGAAGTGGTCCATCCATCAAACAAAGTCATGTCACCGCCGCTGGTGCCAGGGTCCGTCGACAACGTCGTCAACATCAGACTTTCCCCGTGTTGCTCGGAACGATGGATGGCACAGGGCCTACTCCATCACACGGCGGAGGCCACTGCTTCTTTGGGAGATGAGGCAGGGTTGGCTGCCTATTTGTGCTCTAATTTGAGGTAGCAACTGAATCTTGTCAGATACTAGTTAAATCCGAGCTATGGGTGTGAAGCACTGATGTGCGAGTACATTTGATTGTGACATGTTCTATTTTTGTACCTGAACGTTTTTTTGACAGGGTTGTACGTCAACTTAATGTGCTAGCAAAACTTATTGTGTTGTTTGTTTGTTTTCTTTGCACAACATTCAAGATATTTCCCCGTCATTGATAAAGACGATGAACCATTATGTACAGGTTCGTTGGTTTCAACATAGCCCTACTCGTTGCGATCCACTGCTTCCACCCTAATTCTGCCGCCTGCATTAAATTTTTGTGTGCAAGTTCAGTGTGCTAGTATGATGTTATATATGATTATGTCAACTATATAAGTTTTACTGAGCATCAGCAATGCATATGGCTGAATGATGTATTTCTAGCATCGACCAATGGGTCTCTCTCTCTCTCACACACACACACACACACAAGTGGGACCCGTTGAATTATTTTTTTCGCTCGTGACAACTTTTAATTAGGTTCGACTATACTCTAACTTTTTTCTTAAGTTATTAATTGAGCTCAGCGACTTCAAAAAGTTGTACAAAAGCCTTGTTTGGGCCTTTCTGGCGTCGCTGAATGTGGGCTGAGTAGCCATGTAAAGTTGTACTGTACTACACATGCCTTTTTTTGAACATCAGCAATGCAACAGGGTCGCCAGTTGTACACAATATCCAGGTCAATTTGTTATTCTCCGTCCCGCTGGGCTTCCAATCTTTCCTAGGAGGGATGCATTAGGCTTAACAATAAAATGGGTTTTAAGAAATAATAAATTGGATGTGATTATAAAACTGGGCAATAACTATATAAAAAAGCACCAAACACATAATTAGTTTTTTAAAAAAATATTATTTTTGGATATTGAAAATTTTAATTTCATTACTTGTTGCGTGCGCAATATTTCATTGGATTTTTACGTAATACAGATTTATTTTGAAATTATATTTAATCTGACTAGAAATTTCGGGATAAATATATTTCAGATCCAATCAAAATGTGGGAAGTTTTATTGAATTATGTTTTGAGCGGTTGGTTGAAATTATTAATTGTTGTCCTAGTTAGAAAATGGGTTGTACTTTTAACAAACTGTAAATGGGCTATCGTAAATTCCATTTGAATTCAAAAATGGGTTATACATTTTCTTACAAATCGCAACTGGGCTATATGTTCTCTGCCACACACTTGTGGGCCTACTAAGTTGACGCGTCCCCCAAAAAAACTAAGTTGACGCGTATGCAAGGCTTTGTCAACTTATGGTAAACACACGGTTCTAGCAGCACTGGCCGTTGGATGTCCATCCAACGGATGCGTGCTTCTTCTTCAATCCCAGATATTCTTGCTTCAGCCGCCCAAAAAATGATTCCTCTCGCTGGCATCTGGGATGCACCATTTCGAAGGCTGACCTGTGGTCCTACTAAGTTGACGCAAACCAAGGGCTTTGTCAACTTAGTCAATATAAACAATTCTAGCTTCAGTTACCATACGATGTGCATCCAACAGCCGTCGTGCTTCTTCAACCTCTGGTCTTCTTGCTCCAGCCGCCCAAACCAGCGCCGGCTGTGCTGCCTACTCCTGCTTCCCATGTCCGGCTGTGCAGCCACCGCTGGCCATGCCATTCCTCTATACTCACCCACAACTCCTATTATTCTCTGGCGACGGCAGCCTCACATCACAGCCGAAGCAGTCAACCCACATACTCCCCTCCACGTGGGCATCCACTGCCGCGTCTTCCCCGGCTCTGCATCGTTCCCTTCCTAGGCCTCGCCATCGTCCACCACCTTGGTGCTCTCGGCGCGGCGTGGTCAATGTGGTCAACGAAGGACAGCCATCGGAAGAGGACTTTAGGCGGTGAGGCTGACAGCTGGACCAACCAGCTACATCTTCAAACACAAGGAAGTGCCTCCTTATCACTCGCAAAATAAAAATGATTCCTTCCCCTGATAGCTGGGACCGACCAGCTATATCTTCACACGCAAGGAAGTGCGTCCTTATCCTCCCTGACCGCTGGGACGCACCCGGTCAGAGCATATGTAGCGTTGTCTATCTGGTCGCGAATGTGTACGCACATACTAGTCAATTGGTCTCTCTGCAAGTAAGAACCATGGCTGAGTAAGTAGCGGCACGTGTCATTGTAGAGCACCCGACATAACAGTTCACGCAGTCCCATCTAAGTCCTGTACACATACGTACAGCCACATGGCAAAAAATACGGCCATGTACATACATACGGGTGGGGTCTCGAGTGCGTACTCACTCATATATATGGGCTTGTGTACATGGAGAGGCAACGGACGATAGCAACGGCGTCCTGTTCATCGGGTAGCGAACCGGCTGGGTCGGAACGGAGAAACATCGTCCTGTTCATCGGGAGGCAACTGACTGGGTCGGAATGCGTCGGGTTCATAGGGAGCCAACCGGCTTGGACGGAACAACCATAACGGGGTCTGGCGTACCACATAAATGAGGAAACGGCCTTGTGTTCGACCGGCCATGGTCGAAACGGGATCCTGTTCATCGGGAGGGGTCTGGTGTACCATAAAACGGAGGAAACAGACTTCTCTTGGACCTCCTACGATCGAAACAGGGTCCTGCTGATCGGGAGGGGTGTGGCATACCGCAAAATGGAGGAAACGGACTTGTGTTGGAGCGCTACGGTCGAAACAGGAGTCTTGTTCATCGGGAGGGGTGCGGCGTACCGGAAAATGGGACTCCATGGGCTACCGTTCATCTCCATCGTCGACCTCCTCCAGCCTCCACGGGCTATTGTTCATCCACTGTCGACCTCCTCCAGCCTCCACATGCGATTGTTCTCCACGGGCTCCTGTTCCTCTAGCCTCCACCTGTGATTGTTCATCCACGGGCTCCTGTTCATCCAACCTCCACCGCTCCTCCACCGGCTACTCCTCCACAGGCCCTCTCCACAGGGTCATGTTCAACCACCCCTCCACAGGCTACTATTCATCCAACCCTCCAGGTTCTACTACTCAACCAGCCCTCCACGAGGTCCTGTTCATCCAGCCCTCCACGGGGTCCTGTTCATCCACCCCCAACCGGCTCGATCGTGGTCCTGTTCATCCAGCGGCAACGACCTCTACAACCACAGGGTCCTGTTCATCCAACCCCCCACTGGGAACTATTCATCCACCCCCCCAACAACGCTCACTATTCATCAAGAGGCAGCAGGTTTGATCAGCTTCAGTTAGCAGAAGTAGCGAAGGAATCGCTCAATCGGGTTCAGTTAACAGCCAGGGATCGATCGCTCGGGTTCAGTAACACATAGCATGTAGTGCAATCGATTGGGTTTAGTAGGCGAACGCCTCACTCAGGTTCAGTTAGAGCACAACGCCTCGCACACACACGCATACGTGTACGAGAGAAATGCGCAAACCTCCGTGCATCGCTTGGCCCCGACCACCCACCGCAACCGGGAACTCCCTGATATTCTCCTCGCCCTCGCTTCTACCATAGTTTTTCCGTCATGGGCGGCCCAAAGAATGTCATGCAGCTGTGTCTCCGGCCCGCCCAGGACGAAAAACCCATTTTTCTATCATGACTTTTTGTCATAGAAGTAGGATCCCACCACATCTATGATGATATCGGGTTTTGTCACAATTATCATCATAGAAGTGTCATAAGCATGACAGAAGTTTTCTTCGTTCGGCCAAAAATGTCATGGATGTGTCTTTTTTTTGTAGTGCAGAAAATGGTCCCTAGATGGGATCTCACATGTACAGAAGGTTGCGGCAGTGGAAAAGTGTTTTCATGGATGTCTCTGGTGGTTTGGGGATATATAGGAATATATAGGTGAAAGAATTCGTTCAGGAGGTGCACGGGGGGCCCGCAAGGGTGGGGGCACGCCCTACCCCCTGGGCGCGCCCTCCGTCCTTGTGGCAGCCTCGTGGCTCCTTCGACTTCATCTCCAAGTCTCCTGGTTGTCTTCTGGTCCAAGAAAAATCATAGCGAAGGTTTCATTCTATTTGGACTCTGTTTGGTATTCCTTTTCTACAAAACTCTAAAATAGGGAGAAAACAGGAACTGGTACTCTGCTCTAGGTTAATAGGTTAGTCGTAAAAATAATATAAAATAGCATATTAATGCATATAAAACATGCAAAATAGATAGCATAATACCATGGAACAATAAAAAATTATAGATACGTTGGAGACGTATCACAGCGCAGGCCCAAGTTGGTCCTGCCCGATGACAACTCGGACTCCACTAAGTGGTTCGAAGCTTCCGAAGAGGTTCCTCGGAGGAACCCCAGGGTGAAGCCCCTTCCCAAAGGTATGGATCTGAAGACTCTTCGGGTGTTCGTTTCATTAGTTTATAACTGATTGTAAGCATATGTTTCGTATCCTAGCCCGCCACACGACTTCCTCATTGATCAAGTATCAGAGGGGAACTCTCCGCCAGCAATCTCCACAACTTAATTGGAGGCTGCCAACAACATCTCGAAGCTTCACCACAATGGAATGTGGCTCTGAGGTGACGTCAACTGTCTAGGGTGCTCAAACACCAAACGGTAACAAGATCCGCAAGGGATTAGTGGGGGAATCAAATTTCTCTTGGTGGAAGTGTAGATCGGGGCCTTCTCAACCAACCCCTAGAAAATCAACAAGTTTGATTGGATAGGGAGAGAGATCGGGCGAAAATGAGCTTTGGATCAACAAAGGAGTTTGGGAGAGGAAGAGGTGCGTCTTCTCGAGGAAGAAGATCCCGTTTTATATGGGGGCAAATCCAATCGTTATCAACTTCTCAGCCCGCAACCAAGCGGTACTACGGCTCCCTACAGGATGCACATGAGAGAGTGGAGGAATAGGGGAGAACAGAGGAACAAGTGGTGGTAGGGGCGGTACTACCTCCTATAGGCGGTACTACCGCCTCTACTACCGCTCCTACTTCTGCCTATTCTCTATGGGCAAATAGGTAGCACGGTAGAGACCTGGAGGTACTACCGTAAAACCCCACACAAAAAACCGAGCCCCCAACCATGAGCAGTAGTATGAGCGGGACTAGCAGTGATACTACCGCTATTGCCCGCGGTACTACCGCTTGCAGCACTCCACTACTCCTACCGAACACAAGATGGACAACTCCAAAGAGGCGGAAAGTGGCGATGGTTGCAAGATGAAAGTGTACGTGTTGATTCCACCCAAACCTTTCCGAATTGGACCCTATCTTGATAGTATGGTTTTCCCTACAACACAAGTCCACCAAAAAGAAGCGCAGGAAAGAAAAAAACCGTCTTCACTTGAGACTTCGAGGGGCACGAATCGTCTTGTGCCATATGCTTGAAAGTCCGAAATGCTCAATGCACATGATTAGTCCGCAGACACATTGTCATTAATCACCAAAACCCCTTAGGGAGAAATATGCCCTAACAATATCCCTCTTTTTGGTGGATTGATGACAACGCGGGATTTGCACAAATGCTGTAGCAAAGTGGTGTGCAAACCCACAATCTACAAAATATAGACGGGCTCCCCCCAGATGTGGGCACTACTTCAGATATTCTTTGGGATGCAAGGTACACTCATATAGGATCCACACACCCCCTATATTTTATAGATCAAGCAATACTTGCTCAAACATAACAAGAAGATAGTAGGCAAGTAATATCATGTGAGCATACGTATAAGAGCATAATCATAGGATACATCTCACATGCGATTAATAACATATAGACTTGACATAAATTGATAGAGATAGGATAGCTCATATGTCTCACACCATATGGTCTCGAACACAAAGGACAACCACAAACCAAAGCAAACAAAAGAGTTCGAGCGAGGAAAGCAATAGCAAATAAGAGAAACACACTCGACTCACGACATACCGCAAATCCCTAAACTCTCTCCCCCTTTGGCATCGAGACGCCAAAAGGGCAGAGAGTACACCTCAGAACGAAGGTGGTGGAAACACTCCAAGACATCACCAACCGTGCTCCTCCTCCTCAGACTCCTCTGCAGTAGGTGTAGGGCCCCCAGTGCCCTCATCAGAATTGGTCCACGGATAGTGCACTCTGACCCAAGACTCCTCATCGGTGATCTTCTCCTCGGAGCCATTTGAAACAGTGAGGCCAACCAGCCCCATAATAGCCTTGTCACAACAAGAGGCCTTGTTTGCATCCACGTGAGCCTTGTACTTTCCCTTGGCCTGGAGGAAAAGCTGTTGGGGAACGTAGTACCCTCGTAAACCGAAAACGGAAGCTTTTAGTAACGCGGTTGATGTAGTCTAACGTCTTCACGATCCAAACGATCCAAGTACCAAATGTACGGCACCTCCGTGTTCAGCACACGTTCAGCACGATGACGTCCCTCGAGCTCTTGATCCAGTAGAGGGTCGATGGAGAGTTTCGTCAGCACGACGATGTGGTGACAGTGTTGATGATGTGATCTGTGCAGGGCTTCGCCTAAGCACTATGACAATATGACCGAGGTGGTAAACTGTGGATGGGGGAACCGCACTAGTCTATGACAATTGATGTTGTGCCTTTGGGGTGCCCTCTGCCCATGTATATAAAGGAGGGGGGAGGAGGAGGCCGGCCAAGGGGGAGGCGTGCCAAGGGGGGGGTCCTACTAGGACTCCAAACCTAGTAGGATTCGGCCCCCTCCTTTCTTTCCAACGGAGAGGGGGAAAGGAGGGAGAAGGAAAGAGGGGGGCTGCACCCCCTCCCCTTGTCCAATTCGTATTGGAGCAAGAGGGGCGCGCCCCGCCTCCTGAGGCCTGCCTCCTCTCCTCCACTATGACCCATTAGGCCCAATAAGTTTCCCGGGGGGTCCGGTAACCTCCTGGTACTCCGAAAAATAACCGATCTTCTTCGGAACCATTCTGGTATCCGTATGTAACCTTCCAATATATCAATCTTTACCTCTCGACCATTTCGAGACTCCTCGTCATGTCCATTAACTCATCCGGGACTCCGAACAAACTTCGTTCATCAAAACACATAACTCATAATACAAAACGTCATCAAACGTTAAGCGTGCGGACCCTACGGGTTTGAGAACTATGTAAACATGACCGAGACACATTTCCGGTCAATAACCAATAGCGGAACCTGGATGCATATATTGGCTCCTACATATTCTACGAAGATCTTTATCGGTCAAACCGCATAACAACATACGTCATTCCCTTTGTCATCGGTATGATACTTGCTCGAGATTCGATCGTCGGTATCATCATACCTAGTTCATGAAGGAAATATGCCCTAGAGGCAATAATAAAGTTATTATTTATTTCCTTATATCATGATAAATGTTTATTATTCATGCTAGAATTGTATTAACCGGAAACTTAGTACATGTGTGAATACATAGACAAATAGAGTGTCACTAGTATGCCTCTACTTGACTAGCTCGTTGAATCAAAGATGGTTAAGTTTCCTAACCATAGACATGAGTTGTCATTTGATTAATGGGATCACATCATTAGAGAATTATGTGATTGACTTGACCCATTCCGTTAGCTTAGCACTATGAGATCATGCAACTCCCGAATACCGGAGGAACACTTTGTGTGCTACCAAACGTCACAACGTAACTGGGTGATTATAAAGGTGCTCTATAGGTTTCTCCGATGGTGTTTGTTGAGTTGGCATTGATCAAGATTAGGATTTGTCACTCCGATTGTCGGAGAGGTATCTCTGGGCTCTCTCAGTAATGTACATCACAAAAAGCCTTGCAAGCAATGTAGCTAATGAATTAGTTACGGGATGTTGCATTACGGAACAAGTAAAGAGACTTGCCGGAAACGATATTGAACTAGGTATTGAGATACCGACGATCGAATCTCCGGAAAGTAACATACCGATGACAAAGGGAATAACGTATACCTTTATGCGGTTTGACCGATAAAGATCTTCATAGAATATGTAGGAGCCAATATGAGCATCCAGGTTCCTCTATTGGTTATTGACTGGAGACATGTCTCGGTCATGTCTACATAGTTCTCGAATCCGTAGCGTCCGCACGCTTAACGATCAGATCAGTATTATGAGTTAATGTGTTTTGATGTACCAAAGGTAGTTCGGAGTCCCGGATTTGATCACGGACATGACAAGGAGTCTCGGAATGGTCAATACGTAAAGATCGATATATTGGTAGCCTATATTTGGACAACAGAATGGTTCCGAGTGGTTCGGGCATTTTTCCGTAGTACCGGGAGGTTACCGGAACCCCCCGGGGAGTATATGGGCTTTAGTGGAATAGAGGAGAGGGAAGGGAAAATATGGAGGCACGCCCCCAAGCCCAATCCAAATTGGGAGGGGGGCTGCCCCCCTTTGCTTCCTCCCTCTCTCCTCGTTCCTTCCTCTCCTACTCCTACTTGGAAGGGGGGAATCCTACTCCCAGAGGGAATATGACTCCACTAGGGCGTGCCATAGAGAGGGTCGGCCCTCCCCCTCCTCCACTTCTTTATATACGGGGGAGGGGGCACCCCATGGACACACAAGTTGATCATTGATCTTTTAGCCGTGTGTGGTGCCCCCCTCCACCATAATCCACCTCGGTCATATCGTAGCAGTGCTTAGGCAAAGCCCTGTTCCGGTAGCATCATCATCATCATCGTCATCACGCCGTTGTGCTGATGAAACTCTACCTCGAAGCTCCACTGGATCGTGAGTTTGCGGAACGTCACCGAGCTGAACGTGTGCAGATTGCGGAGGTGCCGTACCTTTGGTGCTAGATCGGTCGATTATGAAGACGTACGACTACATCAACCGTGTTTTCATAACACTTCCTCTTATGGTCTACGAGGGTACGTAGACGATGCTCTCCCCTCTTGTTGCTATGCATAACCATGATCTTGCGTGTGTGTAGGATTTTTTTCGAAATTACTGCGTTCCCCAACAGTGGCATCCGAGCCAGGTTTATGCGTAGATGTTATATGCACGAGTAGAACACAAATGAGTTGTGGGCGTGGGTATATACATATTGTTTGCCGTCACTAGTTGATTCTTGATTCGATGGCATTGTTGGATGAAGCGGCCCAGACCGACATTACGCGTACGCTTACGCGAGTCTGGTTCTACCGACGTGCTTGGCACACAGGTGGCTAGTTAGTGTCTGTTTCTCCAGCTTTAGTTGAATCGGATTCAATGAACAGGGTTCTTTCTGAAGATCAAAAAGCAATCACTATACCGCATTGTGGTTTTTTGATGCGTAGGTAAGAACGGTTCTTTCTCAGCCCGTAGCAGCCACGTAAAACTTGCAGCAACAAAGTAGAGGACGTCTAACTTGTTTTTGCAGGGCTTGTTATGATGTGATATGGTCAAGACGTGATGAGATATAAGTTGTTGTATGAGATGATCATGTTTTTGTTGAAGTTATCAACAACTGGCAGAAGCCTTATGGTTGTCTCTTTATTTCATAAGATGCAAGCACCAAATAATTGCTTTACTTTATCGCTATGCGATAGCAATAATTGCAAGAGCAATAGTTGATGAGATGACCTTGTGATGACACGTTGATATAGATCAAGATGATGGAGATCATGGTGTCATGCCGGTGACGATAAAGATCATGACGGTACTTTGGAGATGGAGATCAAAGGCGCAAGATGATCATGGCCATATCATGTCACATATTTTGATTGCATGTGATCTTTATCCTTTATGCATCTTATTTTGCTTAGTTCGGCGGTAGCATTATAAGATGATCTCTCACTACATTTCAAGGTATAAGTGTTCTCCCTGAGTATGCACCATTGCGACAGTTCGTCGTGCCGAGACACCACGTGATGATCGGGTGTGATAAGCTCTACGTTCACATACAATGGGTGCAAGCTAGTTTTGCACACGCGGAATACTCAGGTTAAACTTGACGAGCCTGGCATATGCAGATATGGCCTCGGAACACTGGAGACTGAAAGGTTGAGCGTGAATCATATAGTAGATATGATCAACATAGTGATGTTCAGCATTGAAAACTACTCCATCTCACGTGATGATCGGACATGGTTTAGTTGATTTTGATCACGTGATCATTTAGATGACTAGAGGGATGTCTATCTAAGTGGGAGTTCTTAAGTAATATGATTAATTGAACTTTAATTTATCATGAACTTAGTCCTGATAGTATTTGCATAACTATCTTGTAGATCAATAGCTCGCGATGTAGCTCCCTATTTATTTTTGATATGTTCCTAGAGAAAAACTATGTTGAAAGATGATAGTAGCAATGATGCGGAATGGGTCCATGATCTGAGGATTAGCCTCGTTGCTGCACAGAAGAATTATGTTCTTGATGCACCGCTAGGTGACGGACCTATTGCAGGAGCATATGCAGACGTTATGAACGTTTGGCAAGCTCGGTATAGTAACTACTTGATAGTTTAGTGCGCCATGCTTTATGGCTTAGAACCAGGACTTCAAAATGTTTTGAATGGCACAAATCATATAAGATGTTCTAAGAGATGAAATTGGTATTTCAGACTCATGCCTGAGTTGAGAGGTATGAGACCTCTGACAAGTACTTTGCCTACAAGATGGGGGAGAATAGGTCAACCAATGAGAACGTACTCAGATTGTATGAGTACTACAATCACTTGAATAAATTGGGAGTTAATCTTTTCCAGATAAAATAGTGATTGACAGAGTTCTCTAGTCACTATCGCCAAGTTACTAGAACTTCGTTGAAATATTATATGCAAGGGATGGCGAAAACGGTTCTCGAGCTCTTTGTGATGCTGACATCGACGGAGGTAGAAATCAAGAAAAGCATCAAATGTTGATGGTTGACAAGACCACTAGTTTCAAGTAAAAGGGCAAGGGAAAGAAAGGGAACTTCAAGAAGAATGGCAAGCAAGTTGCGACTCCCATGAAGAAGCCCAATGCTAGACCCAAGCCTAGAACTAAGTGCTTCTACTGCAAAGGAAATGGTCACTGGAAGTGGAACTGCCCTAGATACTTGGTGAATAAGAAGGATGGCAAAGTGAACAAAAGTATATTTGATATACATGTTATTGATGTGTACTTTACTAGTGTTTATAGAAACCCCTCAGTATTTGATATTAGTTCAGTTGCCTAAGAGTAGTAACTCGAAACGGGAGTTGCAAAATAAACAGAGACTAGTTAAGGGCGAGGTGATGATGTGAGTTGGAAGTGATTCCAAGGTTGATAAGATCACCATCGCACACTCCCTTTACCTTCGGGATTAGTGTTGAACCTAAAATAAATGTTATTTGGTGTTTGCGTTGAGCATAAATATGATTGGATCATGTTTATTGCAATACAGTTATTCATTTAAGTCAAAGAATAATTGTTGTTCTATTTACATGAATAAAACCTTCTATGGTCATACACTTAATATAAATGGTTTATTGAATCTCGATCGTAGTGATACACATATTCATAATATTGATGCCAAAAGATGCAAAGTTGATAATGATAGTGCAACATACTTGTGGCACTGCCGTTTAGGTCATATTGGTGTAAAGCGCATGAAGAAACTCCATGCGGATGGACTTTTGGAATCACTTGATTATGAATCATTTGAGCTTGCGAACCATGCCTCATGGGCAAGATGACTAAGACTCCGTTATCCGGAACAATGGAGCGAGCCACTGACTTATTGGAAATAATACATACCGATGTATGCGGTTCGATGAGTGTTCAGGCTCGTGGTGGGTATTGTTATTTTCTGACCTTCACAGATGATTTGAGCAGATATGAGTATATCTACTTAATGAAACACAAGTCTGAAACGTTTCAAAAGTTCAAAGAATTTCAGAGTGAAGTGGAGAATCATCGTGACAAGAAAATAAAGTTTCTATTGTCTGATCATGGAGACGAATATTTGAGTTACGAGTTTGGTCTTCAATTAAAACAATGTGGAACAGTTTCACAAATTCGTGCCACCTAGAACACCACAACATAATGGTGTGTCCGAACATCATAACCGTACTTTATTGGATATAGTGCAATCTATGATGTCTCTTACTGATTTACCACTATCGTTTTTGGGGTTATGCATTAGAGACAGCTACATACACATTAAAAAGGGCACCATCTAAATCCGTTGAGACGACACCGTATGAACTTCGGTTTAGCAAGAAACCTAAGCTGTCGTTTCTTAAAATTTGGGATTGCGATGGTTATGTGAAAAAAATTCATCTTGATAAGCTCAAATGCAAATCGGAGAAGTGTGTCTTCATAGGATACCCAAAAGTAACTGTTGGGTACACCTTCTATCACAGATCCGAAGGCAAGATATTCGTTGCTAAGAATGGATCCTTTCTTGAGAAGGAGTTTCTCTCGAAAGAAGTGAGTAGGAGGAAAGTAGAACTTGATAAGGTAATTGTACCTTCTCCCGAGTTGAAAAGTAGTTCATCATAGAAATCAGTTCCAGTGATGCCTACACCGATTAGTGAGGAAGTTAATGATAATGAACATGAAACTTCAGATCAAGTCACTACCGAACCTCATAGGTCAACCAGAATACATTCCGCACCAAAGTGGTACGGTAATCCTGTTCTGGAAATCATGTTACTAGACCATGACAAACCTACAAACTATGAGGAAGCGATGATGAGCCCAGATTCTGCGAAATGGCTTGAGGCCATGAAATCTGAGATAGGATCCATGTATGAGAACAAAGTGTGGACTTTGGTTGACTTGCCCGATGATCAGCAAGCCATAGAGAATAAATGGATCTTCAAGAGGAATACGGACACTGATAGTAGTGTTACTATCTACAAAGCTCGAATTGTCAAAAAAAATTTGACAAGTTCAAGGTGTTGACTACAATGAGATTTTCTCACTTGTATCGATGCTTAAAAGTCTGTCTGAATCATGTTAGCAATTGCCGCATTTTATGAAATTTGGCAAATGCATGTCAAACCTGCATTCCTTAATGGATTTATTGAAGAAGAGTTGTATATGATGCAACCAGAAGGTTTTGTCAATCCAAAAGATGCTAACAAAGTGTGTGAGCACCAGTGATCCATTTATGGAGTGGTGCAAGCATCTCGGAGTTGGAATGTACGCTTTGATAGTGTGATCAAAGCATATAGATTTATACAGACTTGCGGTGAAGCCTGTATTTACAAGAAAGTGAGTGGGGGCACTACAGCCTTTCTGATAAGTATATGTGAATGACATATTGTCGATCGGAAATGATGTAGAATTTTTTGGAAAGCATAAAGGAGTGTTTGAAAGAAGTTTTTTCAAAGAAAGACCTCGGTGAAGCTGCTTACATATTAAGCATCAAGATCTATAGAGATAGATCAAGACGCTTGATAAGGTTTTTCAATGAGTACATACCTTGACAAGTTTTTGAAGTAGTTCAAAATGGAACAATAAAAGAAAGAGTTCTTGCCTGTGTTGCAAGGTGTGAAGTGGAGTAAGACTCAAAACCCGACCACGGTAGAAGATAGAGAGAGAATCAGAGTCATTCCCTATGCCTCAGCCATAGGTTCTATAAAGTATGCCATGCTGTGTACCAGACCTATTGTATACCCTGCCCTGAGTTTGGCAAGGGAGTACAATTTTGATCTAGGAGTAGATCATTGGACAACATTCAAAATTATCCTTAGAGGACTAAGGAAATATTTCTCGGTTATGGAGGTGATAAAGAGTTCGTCCTAAAGAGTTACGTTGATGCAAGCTTTGACACTGATCTAGATGACTCTAAGTCTCGATCTAGATACATATTGAAAGTGGGAGCAATTAGCTAGAGTAGCTCTATGCAGAGTATTGTAGACATAGAAATTTTTAAAATACATACGGATCTGAATGTTGCAGACCCATAGACAAAACTTCTCTCACAAGCAAAACATGATCACTCTTTGGGTGCTAATCACATAGCGATGTGAACTAGATTATTGACTCTAGTAAACCCTCTGGGTATTAGTCACATGGAGATGTGAACTAATCACATAAAGATGTGAACTATTTGTGTTAAATCACATGACGATGTGAACTAGATTATTGACTCTAGTGCAAGTGGGAGACTGAAGGAAATATGCCCTAGAGGCAATAATAAAGTTATTATTTATTTCCTTATATCATGATAAATGTTTATTATTCATGCTAGAATTGTATTAACCGGAAACTTAGTACATGTGTGAATACATAGACAAACAGAGTGTCACTAGTATGCCTCTACTTGACTAGCTCGTTGAATCAAAGATGGTTAAGTTTCCTAGCCATAGACATGAGTTGTCATTTGATTAACGGGATCACATCATTAGAGAATGATGTGATTGACTTGACCCATTCCGTTAGCTTAGCACGATGGATCGTTTAGTTTGTTGCTATTGCTTTCTCCATAAATTATACATGTTCGTATGACTATGAGATCATGCAACTCCCGAATACCAGAGGAACACTTTGTGTGGTCCCAAACGTCTCAACATAACTGGGTGATTATAAAGGTGCTCTATAGGTGCCTCTGATGGTGTTTGTTGAGTTGGCATGGATCAAGATTAGGATTTGTCACTCTGATTGTTAGAGAGGTATCTCTGGGCCCTCTCGGTAATGTACATCACAATAAGCCTTGCAAGCAATGTAGCTAATGAGCTAGTTACAGGATGTAGCATGACGGAACGCGTAAAGAGACTTGCCAGTAATGATATTGAACTAGGTATTGAGATACCGACGATCGAATCTCGGGCAAGTAACATACCGATGACAAAGGGAGCAACGTATACAGTTATGTGGTTTGACCAATAAAGATATTCGTAGAATATGTAGGAGCCAATATGAGCATCCAGGTTCCGCTATTGGTTATTGACCGGAGACATGTCTCGGTCATGTCTACATAGTTCTCGAACACGTAGGGTCCGCACGCTTAACGCTCGATGACGATTGGTATTATGAGTTTATGTGTTTTGATATACCGAAGGTCGTTTGGAGTCCCAGATTTATCACAGACATGACGAGGAGTCTCGGAATGGTCGAGAAATAAAGATCGATATATTGGAAGCCTATATTTGGACATCGGAATAGTTCCGAGTGGTTCGGGCATTTTTTCGGAGTACCGGGAGGTTACTGGAACCCCCCGGGGAGTATATGGGCCTTTTTGGGCCTTAGTGGAATAGAGGAGAGGGAAGGGAAAAGAGGGAGGTGTGCCCCCAAGCCCAATCCGAATTGGGAGGGAAGCCAGCCCCCCTTTCCTTCCTCCCTCTCTCCTCCTTCCTTCCTCTCCTACTCCTACTTGGAAGGGGGGAATCCTACTCCCGGAGGGAGTAGAATTCCCCTAGGGCGCGCCATAGAGAGGGTCGGCCGTCCCCCTCCTCCACTCCTTTATATACGGGGGAGGGGGCACCCCATGGACACACAAGTTGATCATTGATCTTTTAGCCATGTGCGGTGCCCCCGTCCACCATAATCCACCTCGGTCATATCGTAGCGGTGCTTAGGCGAAGCCCTGTTCTGGTAGCATCATCATCACCGTCATCACGCCATCATGCTGATGAAACTCTCCCTCAAAGCTCTACTGGATCGTGAGTTCGTGGGACATCACCGAACTGAACGTGTGCAGATCGCGGAGGTGTCATACCTTCAGTGCTAGATCGGTCGATCGTGAAGACGTATGACTACATCAACCGCTTTGTCATAACGCTTCAGCTTACGGTCTACGAGGGTACGTAGACAATACTCTCCCCTCTCGTTGCTATGCATCACCATGATCTTGCGTGTGTGTAGGAAATTTTTCGAAATTACTGCATTCCCCAACAGTTCAATCTCGTTACCAACAAGTCTCTTTACTCGTTCCGTGATGCATCATCCCGCAACTAACTCATTAGTCACATTACTTGAAAGGCTTATAGTGATGTGCATTACCTGAGGGTCCAAAGATACCTCTCCGATACTCGGAGTGATAAATCCTAATCTCGATCTTTGCCAACTCAACAAACACCTTCCTAGACACATCTAGAGCATCTTTATAATCACCCAGTTACGTTGTGACGTTTGATAGCACACAGAGTGTTCCTCCGGTATTCGGGAGTTGCATAATCTCATACTCAGAGGAATATGTATAAGTGATGAAGAAAGCAATAGCAATAAAACTAAACGATCATTATACTAAGCTAACGGATGGGTCTTGTCCATCACATCTTTCTCTAATGATGTGATCCCGTTCATAAAATGACAACACATGTCTATGGTTAGGAAACTTAACCATGTTTGATTAACGAGATAGTCAAGTAGAGGCATACTTGATACGTCTCCAACGTATCTATAATTTTTTATTGTTCCATGCTATTATATTAACAATCTTGGATGTTTTATATGCATTTATATTCTATTTTATAAGATTTTTGGGACTAACCTATTAACCCAGAGCCCAGTGCCAGTTTCTGGTTTTTCCTTGTTTTTGAGTATCACAGAAAAGGAATATCAAACGGAGTCCAATTGACCTGAAAATTTACGGAGATCATTTTTGGACTCGAAGAAGCCCACGGAGCATCGGAGGTGGCCCGAAGAGTCCCGAGGCCAACACGAGGGTGGGGGCGCGCCCTACCCCCCTAGGCACGCCCCCCTATCTCGCGGCCGCCTCGTGGAGCCCCCTGACTTGTTCCCGGCGCCAACGCCTCTTTTATATCCCCAAACTTTTAGAAAAAAACCTAGATCGGGAGTTTCGCTGCCGCAAGCCTCTATAGCCACTAAAAACCAATCGAGACCCAGTTTCGGCACCCTGCCAGAGGGGGGACCCCTCACCGGTGGCCACCTTCATCATCCGGCGCTCTCCATGATGAGGAGGGAGTAGTTCACCCTCGGGGCTGAGGGTATGTACCAGTAGCTATGTGTTTGATCTCTCTCTCGTTTTCTTGATTTGGCATGATCTTGATGTATCATGAGCTTTGCTATTATAGTTGGATCGTATGATGTTTCTCCACCTCTATCTCCTTGTGATGAATTGAGTTATCCGTTTGAAGTTATCTTATCGTATTTAGTCTTTAAGGATTTGAGAACACTTGATGTATGTCTTGCATGTGCTTATCTATGGTGACAATGGGATATTCATGTGATCCACTTGATGTATGTTTTGGTGATCAACTTGTGAGTTCCGTGACCTTGTGAACTTATGCATAGGGGTTGGCACACGTTTTCGTCTTGACTCTCCGGTAGAAACTTTGGGGCACTCTTTGAAGTTCTTTGTTTTGGTTGAATAGATGAATCTGATATTGTGTGACGCATATCGTATAATCATACCCACAGATACTTGTGGTGACATTGGAGTATCTAGGTGACATTAGGGTTTTGGTTGATTTGTGTATTAATGTGTTATTCTAGTACAAACTCTAGGATAGATCGAACGGAAATAATAGCTTCGTGTTATTTTACTACAGACTCTTGAATAGATCGATCAGAAAGGATAACTTTGAGGTGGTTTCGTACCCTACAATATTCTCTTTGTTTGTTCTCCGCTATTAGTGACTTTGGAGTGACTCTTTGTTGCATGTTGAGGGATAGTTATTTGATCCAATTATGTTATTATTGTTGAGAGAACTTGCACTAGTGAAAGTATGAACCCTAGGCCTTGTTTGAACGCATTGCAATACCATTTTCGCTCACTTTTATCATTAGTTACCTTGCTGTTTTTATATTTTTTAGATTACAAAAACCTATATCTACCATCCATATTTTTTGCATCCCATCTCGGAGCAACCGGTTTACCATGCATTGCCAGCCCAGAGACCATGTCTTCTGGCAACACACAACATCTTGGTACAGAAAAAACCGCTTTATTGATGCTAGCGGATCAAAGTTTATATTACAACAGGTAGCGAGGCCAAGCGACACACACGGTGTGGCTGAAAAATATGTACATTATTTAGTGAATATAAGGGCCTCGATCATAACAACTACACGGCAGCGGAAGAACGTCGTAGCGGAACTCCATAGCACAGGGACACCGATGTGGACACGATCTAGACTCGGACAACGCTTCTTTCCAACAAGACTTTCCTGAAATCTGGCATGACATGCCAGGTCAGTACATTGAATGCACTTGCAAGCTCACAACAGACATAAACATAATGACAAACAATATCATGATAATTAACCAATTATTAATAGTGCAACAACATAACCAACATGTTGTGAACATGCCCTTGTGAGGAAAAACCTCTCGGACTGACTTACCAATGGTGATCGTGCTTGGATCACAAACGTACCAACCTCAAAGTCTTAACTATGAATATCTCGTGATCTTTCCGGCGACCACAACCACGACCAATATTTGGTCTAAAACTATGATCCTTTCGGCGATCGCAACCATGACCAACACTTGGTCTTAACCAACCCGATGACCTTCCCGCCATCATCAACAGTGCAGAGTTTATAACTTAGTGTGCAAGATTATTAAATGTTGACCCATGGTGTGACCTACTTTCGAGCGTGTCTGTAACCATGGACTCGGCTATTGATAGATTAATACACTCTGCAGAGGTAGCGCACTGTACCCACACCACGGAACCCATGGCCATGCACTCCCATTCGGGTGGACCAACGGCATTCCGACGAAACCCCTCCATTGCTATGACACTCTCCCGGCCACTCCGACTCACTCCCCACCGGGGTAGTCCTGGGTGGGCCTGTGTCTACCAAAGACACAACAACCACCGTCGTGGCCAAAACATAAACTGTCCCACACGGGGACACGGTACCAAAAATCTCAACAACGGGCACACAAGATTATGTCTGCTTACCGGGCTAGGGTACCGCACGCCCATAACCTTCCCTCGTTGGAGGCACTGGCCAGAGGCATGACAACGGACCGAATAAAGGCCTTCCCATAAAGGCAAATGTGGTAGCACTGGGAAAAACTCGATTCAGTGGCACCATGACCCGGTCAACGATATATTCAAGTTGAGTTATTATCAGGTTCAACTTAAAGTGAAAATAAGCGGTGTCATAATATGCCATGAAATGCAACACTAACATATGCATCACATACCAACGGAAATGACTGAGTCAACTATCTCCACACTAAGCATAAACATCAAAAACTCATGACACTTCTCTGGTTAGGATTAAACCTTACTTTAAACAGAATCTTTTCTAGCAAATTTATCATTTTTCTCATGCAAGAAAATAACTCCATATAATTACTTATATCCATAACTATATTACTCTTTCATAACAAACTTTAATTCTAGTTTCTTTACCAACTTAGTTAGCTTTAAAATTTCGGTAAATCAAGCATATTAACTTAAACAAGCAACTAATAGATTATAAATAACATAAGAGTGATTTAAATGCATGGATTAAATCATTAATTCAAGTAGGAAAATCACAAATATTGTAATGGCACCATGAAAATGTTGATGTGGCTTGCCTTAGTGCAGATGAGGTTCACAAGCCTCCTGGTGATCCTCAAGACAAGCCTCACCCTCTAAAAATAATTATAAACACAAAAAGAAAACATCAAGAACCCTTCTAAAATTCACCAGAAAATCTAGACAGCAGGGGAAAAACCCATTTTAGGTGAGCTACTATATTTCTTTACGAAGAACACAATGCAAAAAGAATCAATTCATTTGGACTTACGGTTAAAGAGTTTTGGCTGTTTGAAGCTCTCTGGAAAAATATGAAATTTGAATTTAAATAAAAACAGACTAGGGGTGAAATCTAAGGCGTAAAGCCTCGGGGCGCCACCACTCGTACCGCTTCGCGCGCGTACTAAGTGGCTGACTAGCGGGCCCCTATCAGGACCGGGTTTTTGGGATATTAATTTCCCAGAAAATGGCCCTTGTGCTCACCAGCCCCGGGATTACTGTTTGCTGATGAGACACCAACTTGATACAAAAACTCCAAGCAAAACATAAAATGTGTAGTACAAGACCATTTTGGCCTATGAGTACAACAAATGGTTTCTAGTGGTTGATGGCGGAAGCGGTTTGGGCATCATCAACGTCTATGGGACTCCATTTCCCACTGGAACAACTGACCTGGATAACTCCTATCTTCACGAGGCTGCTATCACCATTTGCGTAGGTTCCGGGGTTGTCATCACGACGCTCCTCTCCACGCCAGAAATCTGGCCAAGACAATAGCCAGGGGCAAGCCAGTGAGTACTTTTGAATGTACTCGCAAACATTATGAACACAGGTATAATATAACAAATGATGATCATGCTCTGAAATATTTCATGATCACAACATTAGTCACGAAATGAAAATCCATGATGCACGCAAGTGGGTTATTCATTTACAACATAAATCTGCAATAAGAGAGTAGGAATAGAATGCACCGATCGGGTGTGTGAAGCGACGCCTCGAAGGTATAATAATATAAAGCATGCCTCAGTCGTGCGTCTGAGCGACACCACATAAAGGGCTTATAAATAAAAGATGTAACAAGCATGCCACAGTCAGGCGTCTGTGCGACACCACATAAAGGGCTTATAAATTAAATGGATAACAAGCATGCCACAGTCAGGCGTCTCTGCAACACCACATAAAGGGCTTATAAAGTAAATGAATAACAAGAATGCCACAGTCGGGCGTCTCTGCGACACCACATAAAGGGCTTATAAAGTAAATGAATAACAAGCATGCCATAGTCGGGCGTCTCTGCGACACCACATAAAGGGCTTATAAAGTAAATGAATAACAAGCATGCCACGGTCGGGCGTCTCTGCGACACCACATAAAGGGCTTATAAAGTAAATGAATAACAAGCATGCCACAGTCAGGCGTCTCTACGACACCACATAAAGGGCTTATAAAGTAAATGAATAACAAGCATGCCACAGTCGGGCGTCTCTGCGACACCACATAAAGGACTTATATGAGAATTAATCACAGTGAATATCCAGGAGGTAGAACCGTCCCAAGGACACTCAATAACTCAAATAATGTAAATGGTTATTCCATAAAAATAGTAATCATAATCATCATGAGTCATAAGACATGATCCATGTTCTGGTTTAGCAATCTTTTCCTCCGAAGACCGACACTTGACCCATCCCATACTGTAGTCCTTAACCATAAACACGGCTATTCGAATAGATATAATCTCTGCAGAGGGAGTACTCTTTACCCACGAGTAACGGATTCCTTTAGTCCATCGGGACCAATTCTGTCTACGGTCTTTTAATTGACAACACACCTGACTGCACACCACCCTAACTTACTGGTGTCTCGAATCACCCACGACACCCGTTAAGCGAAACTCTAAGTGGGGAGGCTACAACCTCGACTAGCATGGGATCACAAAAATTATAACGCGCGCAAACTAGGGGAGTTACCCCCTTCGGCTCCAACCGAAACACCCATGCCCCCGGACCAGGTGGCATGCCAACCGGATGCAGGCGGTATCTTCCACCATGGCCTCTCTGTACGGTGTGCGCTAGGAAGGGGTTGATAACTGATTGAACTGTACCCTACCTATGGTAGGGACAAGTGGTAGTACGAGACAAGTAGGGGAGTTACTAGAATAAGACTCGATCTTTGGTCGACTCAGGAGGTTAAAGCATTACCTGCATGATAAGCATAAGAAGTATATTTCATACCAATCAGATAGAATCACCGCTCATCGTACCCCACCATGCCTTACCGGACATAACCGTCTCGACGAAGAACTAGGGACAAGCTCATGTCTACCCAAGAGAGAGGCTTTCCAGGATTCCTTTCGATGGACATGAAAGGCATAAGAGGGTGATTACTATCAAATTTTAACCGCAAGAAATCTTCATTTGCGCACTCATGAGTATGATCATATCGGCACATAAAATAACGAATACTTCGTGTCAAGATGGTGTTGTAACCGTATCAAACAACACACAACAAATATTGTGCCAAGGTTCAGAATGCTTGCCTTCAAGAGTATGCAAGTGGGGGTGCACTTTTTGAAAGTTGTTTCCCTCTCCAAAATCCTATTTAAGAGAAATTCAAATTAACATATAGTTTCAAAACAGTACAAAAAAGTTGTTTGAAATTTTTTCAAATAAACTAGACAAAATTTGAGAAACAACAGAAAAAGAATCAAATCAATTGGACTTATATTTAAAAAGTAATAGCCAGTCAAAGTTTAGTCAAAACTCTGTTTTTAAATAAAACAGAAAAAGAAAACGTTTCGAATAAGGATACGTTTTCGAGACGGAGGAGACGTACTTCTAGGTTTACGCCTCCACTTAAACTAGCGCGGGCCGGCTCGGGGTCACTAACAGTGGGTCCATGGGGCCCAATGGTCATGTTTGACTAGTCGCCCGCGCCTCCCTCTCCTCTGGCTGAGCAGAGGCGGGGCTTCGACGATCACCGTCGACGAACGGCGGCTTCCCACGACATTTCGAGTACAGGGATGGTTCCGCCAGTCCAGGGCGGTCCTCCCGGTGGTCGACAAGCTGGCGGGGACGAAGGGAGTCGCCGGCAGCGAGCTCTACGGCGGACGGCGTCTCGAGAGGATTTGGGGTTTCAAGCTACGGTGGTTCTTGATCGCCTTTCAAAGGTGGGGTGGCTCCGCAAGGTTCAGGGGAGTTGAACAGTGGCACCGGATGGACGGGGGAGGTCCTACTTGCGACGAATTGAACCGGAGCGTGGCGGCGGCCGAACTAGCCGGAGATGAGGAAGACGGCCTCCCTCCATTGATGGCTGGCTATGGGGGGCGCTAGTGAGATGGCTTGAGGCTTCCTGGGGGTCTGGACGAGCTCGGGGCTCCTTTTTATAGCGTGACTAGGTCGGTTCCATGGCGGTCGTGGATAGGATCGACGGCGGCAGTGGATAGGAACAGCGAACCACCATTCTGTAGCTTGAAGCGCAACGTATCGAGGCTGGGGATGACGGCAGAGGCTAGCAGACGAGCGGGCACTGCTTCAGGGGTGAGCTAGCGAGCGAGAGTGGCTCGGGCGACGCCATCCAGGGCAGGAGCCTGCTATGGCCGGCCGCTAGCTGCCATGGCCGACCTGATGGCGGCACTGCGGGGCACTAGGGGCGGCCTGGAGGGTTCTGGTGAGCGGGCGAGGCCGGGGCACGGCCCTGCGGGCGAGCAAAGGCCAGGGGCGCGACGCAGCGGCTCGGCTGCGCGCGCGTGCAAAACGTGCGCTCTGGGCGCCCAGAGCACGCATGCTACGTGCTCATCGAAATGCCAATGTGTGTTAGAGAGCTCGAATGATGCTGGAAGTAAACAGGTCTAGGTTAGTGGTAGATAGGAGTTTAGTGGACAAGCTGGTTAGGCAAAGCAAGCAGGTCCAATGTGCAAACTAAAAACTATGCAAATATGACCATGCACACAAGGTGCTTGACAGAATGCCAAGGGCATCTAGGCAACTCTTGGGGTGGCCAAAAACTCCAGATCAAAGTCTCTTTAGATGGAAGTGATGCTGGCAAGGTTAGTTGGGAAAAACTAGAAACTTGTTAGTGCAAGTTTTTAAGAAAACCAAATCTGGACAGAAAGTAAAGGGCATCATTGCATGGACCAAAATACTCCAATGGTTCCACTCTCCTGGAATTAAGGGTTTTGAAGGGTGGTTTGTAAGCAGGAAAAAGCTCATGGGCACTAGAGCAAAATAAACTAGGGTTGCAGTAGAAAATGCCAAACTGGACCAGAGAGCAAAAGAGGATGGTTTGCTCAAAATTTTCAAAGAACATTAATGGGTTTTTGCATAAAGTTGAATTAGACACTACTACTAACATCCCCTAATTTGGTGGAAGCTTTAAGGAAATATTTAAATAGGTTGTAGTGCAATTTTACAAACTGGATCAGATTTCAAAATTTGGGGTAGAGCTCAAAATTTCCAAATGAATAGAAGAGATTTTTGCATAAAAGTGATGTGGGAGCATCCCAAGACATCTCCAAATTTTGGTGAAACTTATAACCAATTTTACCAAAGGGTTGTAGTGCAAAAGAGGCTCCAAAACTTATGAAAAATCATTTTTAAAGAAATAAAGCTCAGGGAAAATAATTATGCAAATAAATCAACTGATAAAATAAATGTTTTTCTTGAGAGGGTAAACAAGTCCAACAATATTTTTGAAAGGTTTTCACTTGGGGTGAACACTCCACAATATCAAGGAAAAGAGTGGTTCTGAAATCAAAAGATAATTCCAAAAAAATTGAAAATTTAATTTCTTGGCAAAATTTTAATAAACATATCATGGTTAAAAATTTTGGGGTGTTACAACACTACCCTCTTAAGAAAAATCTCGTCCTCGAGATTGGCTAAGGGTTTCTTTGAAAAAGAATTACTCTTACTATCTCAAAGTAATATCACAAAAATAACCATCCTACTCATGCAATAAAATGTTGCTACAATGAATAGGCAAAGAAGTGGTGCAAAACTACAGTGTGGAATACTGGCGCTGCGTGGAAAAATCCATGGTTGGGGAAAACAAGAACTTTATACTTTTGATTACAGAAAATTTAGAATTAAATTCTAAATTTCAAAAATACGCTGGTCGCACCCGAGAGCACAGTGCTCTCTCTGGCTGACGGGTGGACACGGGGCCCACTGTCAGTCTCTTCTTCTACCTCTGGCTCTCTCTTCTTCCTCTCTCTCGCGCGCTTTCCCGCGCTTTCTCCACCGGCGACGTCTAGCGCGTAGGGCATCTAGGCCGTACTGCGGTAGTGCGCGGCGTGCTAGCTACCGGTGCGGCGTGCACTCACCTCGCAGGCCAGTGCGCTGAAGGCACTGCTCGCGGATTCGCCTCCGAACACCGGCGATCGAGCGACGAGCGGCGCTGGTGGACTTCGCCCACCGTACACCTATCTAGAGCTATAAAATGACCTAGGTGCTCCTTTCTTCTTCCTCGCACCTGCCATTGCTTCTCCTTCTCCTTCCTTCTCCTCCATTTCTGCATGCAGGAGCTCGAGACGAGGCTCTAATGGCGGAGGTGATGCCGGACTGGTACATGATCCTGGTGTGCGGAGGGTTGGCGACGTTGCTGGGGTTCTCCCTGCTTTTGTGCGCGATGATCCTCGATGATCATCGTGATGCTGCTGCTCGAGTGTTAGCTCTCCGCGGCGGCGGCGATCATGAGGATTAGGTGCTGGTGTCGGGTGCTAACTGCTGTCGGTGTGCTGCAGGCAACTTGCACCCGATTAATAACCCACAAATCTTTCCTTCAGAGATTGTGGTGTGTTAGGGAGGAAATCAGTTAGATGCAACATGTGCACACGGATTTGCTATTAGTGCACGCGGTCGAGTGGTTGGGGTTCTGAGTCTGCCGTTGTGGTGCTGCGTGAATAAAAATCTATGTCGTGAAGAGACATATGCTACAACAACTCAGAAAAAATCTCACTTCAGAAATTACCGAGAGTGAAATTAGTTAATCAAAATTTACAGCGGTAAAAACTACTCACATTAATTGAAACCAATTATTTAATTCGTTGCACAAATTTAGGATACCACGCATACGTTGCAACACATAAATAAAGGGTGGGACAATAAACATAGCAGTGACATCTACAATGAAAAAGGCAAAAGTACAGGGTCCTGAGAAAACGTCTCTGGCACTAGGGCACACTCTTCTTCTATTGGGGGAAGTGGATTGACTAGTCGATGAATGCGTCTCTCCTGGTCGGGCCTCAGTGGCCTGCCAATGGCGATCTGAGGGTTTAAATCAGCGAGGCTCTGGAGATAACCCATTACTCGCTGGGTCAAACGCTCTTGAGCGATGACATACTGGGCAAAGTTGGCCAGTACTGGGTCTCTCTCGATGCGTCCATCGGGAAAAGATGTTACTTCTCCAGGTGTTGCATGACTTGGGAAGTAATAATACCCTCGTTCGCTGGCATAGGGTACCGTGAATCGAAGGCGAGCAAGCGCTTCGTACGCAGCAGCTTCTATGGCCATTTGCGGAGTCGGCATAGATTTCCCCATGAAGGATACTTCCACTGGGTCTTGGCTTGGGTTTGCGGGAGGAATGTGCACTACTGCCCAATACTTCAAAGTGGAAGGGGTGATCCTCGATTTGAGCAACTCGTACTGGGGTGGATGGATAGAACTCATGGTACTGCAGGTAAAGTCCCACAATATTTTAACAAAACTACCTAGGGTTGCATCTGGAGTTCTCAGATAAATACTAGGGCTCGGCATGGCAAGAGAGTTGTGCACAAGGTGAGCGGTACTTGGCAAGGTCGCGAGGTGGCCTTTTATACGGCATCTGGGCTGGGTCATTTATCACGGTGGGGGGCAACTAGTTTGTCAGTTCTGCTCTATGGGGCCGGGGTTGATGCCACATATACACATATCTCACAAGAGCGACATATTACTGTGGGTGTCGTCGGGGTGGTTTTTGGTAGCTACGCCCGGAATTAAAAAAATGCAGTCGTACGCCAACATACTTATATATGGCTATTATTTAAAATAGGGGCGCATAAGCAGACAGTATTTAATTATGGCGATACAAGATCACACAATTACAGGGAGTGGACATACTAAGACTCGGTACTACTCGAGTGACTTAGTCTACCTCGTTTATATCCAAGCGGGCATGCCTTGTGGACGCCGAGGCTTCTCCACGGGTTTCACCATCGGGGTTAGCTGGAGGGGGTTGAGGACCTGCAGGGTCGGGGTAGCGATGATGACCATCGCGGGGGTTGTTGGCCACGATCCCGTTGGAGCGTGTTCCCAAAAGGCGACGAAGCACTTCTGGGGACACCAAAGTGTTTTGGTCGATGGCTGGGGCAGACCTCAAGGACTCGATCGGTTGTCCGAACAGTACGACTGGGTTATCGACATCGAGCTCATATGCTCTTCTTGCCGGGGCTCGGTGAATCAGTTCTCCACGGGCTGCGATCAGATCAAGGGTGATTTGATCGAACAGTTCCTCTAGTGCACTTACATAGCGCACCAGATGCAACAATGCAGGATCCGTCTCGTGATCTCCGTTGGCAACCTGGGATGGTCTACCATATTCATCACGGCTGGGGTAGTAGTAGAACGAGCGACAGTTAACTCTGGGTGACAAGTGCCGGAGTTGAACTATAGCCTCTCGAGCAGCTAGTTGGATGGCTTGTGGCTCAAAGGAAGTTGTCCATCCGGTGAACCTGTAGGGGTGTTCTGGCGATAAACCTCTACCATAGACGTGCACAGTGGCCCAGAATTGACGGCTCTCACCGCTCATGGGCCCTTGGTAGACGACATATTCTGGGGGCTCTTCTAATGCAAAGGCACGGCGGGTGAGGTTTTCTAGCACGGTCACAAAACCTCCAAGGTTGGTTGCTGTGGTCTCATTGTGAACAACGGGTCCAGGCATTTTAGCTCAGTTTGGGGTTGAGGTTGTGATGTGTTGGATTGAGGCTAGCGTGCCCTATTTATAGAAAAAGGGGACGGAGTCTTCCTTTGCACGCTTGCGAATGAGACATTTTAGGTGTCGGTCACTGGCGTGTGATCGACAGGCTAGGCTGATACGTTAGGCACCGACTGCCAAAAGGTGTCGGGGTCACTGTGTGGCTATCTTACATGAGAAGCTTGGCCGGGGTTAGGTTAAGGTCTGGTGGGTTGATTTACCTAGGTTTATTGACCTGGCCAAGATAGGAGTAGCCAATGGTTAGCCTGGCTCTGATACCAAGGTTGCCAGGACTGGGTTTTCAGGATATTAATTTCCCAGAAAATGGCCCTTGTGCTCACTAGCCCCAGGATTAATGTTAGCTGATGAGGCACCAACTCGATACAGAAACTCCAAGCAAAATACAAAATGTGTAGTACAAGACCATTCTGGCCTATGAGTACAACAAATGGTTTCTAGTGGTTGATGGCAGAAGCGGTTTGCGCATCATCAGCGTCTATGGGACTCCATTTCCCACAGGAATAACTAACCTAGATAACTCCTATCTTCACGAGGCTGCTATCACCATTTGCGTAGGTTCCGGGGTTGTCATCGCGACGCTCCTCTCCATGCAAGAAATCTGGCCAAGACAATAACCAGGGGCAAGCCAGTGAGTACTTTTGAATGTACTCGCAAACATTATGAGCACAGGTATAATATAACAAATGATAATCATGCTTTGAAATATTTCATGATCACAACGTTAGTCATGAAATGAAAATCCATGATGCACGCAAGCGGGCTATTCATTTACAACATAAATCTGCAATAAGAGAGTAGGAATAGAATGCACCGATCGGGTGTCTGAAGTGACGCCTCAAAGGGATAATAATATAAAGCATGCCTCAGTCGTACGTCTGAGCGACACCACATAAAGGGCTTATAAATAAAAGATGTAACAAGCATGCCACAGTCGGGCGTCTGTACGACACGACATAAAGGGCTTATAAAGTAAATGAATAACAAGCATGCCACAGTCGGGCGTCTCTGCGACACCACATAAAGGGCTTATAAAGTAAATGAATAACAAGCATGCCACAGTCGGGCGTCTCTGCGACACCACATAAAGGGCTTATAAAGTAAATGAATAACAAGCATGCCACAGTCGGGCGTCTCTGCGACACCACATAAAGGGCTTATAAAGTAAATGAATAACAAGCATGCCACAGTCGGGCATCTCTGCGACACCACATAAAGGGCTTATAAAGTAAATGAATAACAAGCATGCCACAGTCGGGCGTGTCCGCGACACCACATAAAGGGCTTATAAAGTAAATGAATAACAAGCATGCCACAGTCGGGCGTCTCTACGACAACACATAAAGGGCTTATAAAATAAATGAATAACAAGCATGCCACAGTCGGGCGTCTCTCTGACACCACATAAAGGGCTTATATGAGAATTAATCACAGTGAATATCCAGGAAGTAGAACCGTCCCAAGGACACTCAATAATTCAAATAATGTAAATGGTTAGTCCATAATAATAGTAATTATAATCTTCATGAGTCACGAGACAAGATCCATGTTCTGGTTTAGCAATCTTTTCCTCCGAAGACCGACACTTGACCCATCCCAGACTGTAGTCCTTAACCATAGACACAGCTATTCGAATAGATATAATCTCCGCATAGGGAGTACTTTTTACCCACGAGTAACGGATTCCTTTAGTCCGTCGGGACTAATTCCGTCTACGGTCTTTTAATTGAAAACACACCTGACTGCACACACCAGCCTAACTTACCGGTGTCTGGAATCACCCACGGCTACAACCTAGACTAGCATGGGATCACAAAATTTATAACGCGCGCAAACTAGGGGAGCTACCCCCTTCGGCTCAACCAAAACACCCATGCCCCCGGACCAGGTGGCATGCCTACCAGATGCAGCCGGTATCTTCCATCATGGCCTCTCTGTACGGTGTGTGCTAAGAAGGGGTTGACAACTGACTGGACCGTACCCTACCTATGGCAGGGACAAGTGGTAGTACGAGACAAGTAGGGGAGTTACTGGAACAAGACTCGATCTATGGTCGACTCAGGAGGTTAAAGCATTACCTGCATGATAAGCATAAGAAGTATATTTCATACCAATCAGACAGAATCACTGCTCATCGTACCCCACCATGCCTTACCGGACATAACCGTCTCGACGAAGAACTAGGGACAATCTCGTGTGTACGCAAGATAGAGGCTTTCCCGAATTCCTTCCGGTGGGCATGAAAGGCATAAGAGGGTGATTACTATCAAATTTTAACCGCAAGAAATCTTCATTTGCGCACTCATGAGTATGATCATATCGGCACATAAAATAACGAATACTTCGTGTCAGGATGGTGTTGTAACCATATCAAACAACACATAACAAATATTATGCCAGGGTTTAGAATGCTTGCCTTCAAGAGTATGCAAGTGGGGGTGCACTTTCTGAAAGTTGTTTCCCTCTGCAAAATCCTATTTAAGAGAAATTCGAATTAACATATAGTTTCAAAATAGTACAAAAAAGTTGTTTGAAAAGTTTTCAAATAAATATGAAAATAAACTAGACAAAATTTGAGAAACAACAGAAAAAGAATCAAATCAATTGGACTTATATTTAAAAAGTTATAGCCAGTCAAAGTTTAGTCAAAACTTTGTTTTTAAATAAAACAGAAAAAGAAAACATTTCGAATAAGGATACGTTTTCGAGACGGTGGAGACGAACTTCTGGGTTTACGCCTCCACTTAAACCAGCGCGGGCCGGCTCGGGGTCACTAATAGTGGGTCCATGGGGCCCACTAGTCAAGTTTGACCAGTCGCCTGCGCCTCCCTCTCCTCTGGCCGAGCAGAGGCGGGGCTCCGACGATCGCCGTCGACGAACGGCGGCTTCCCACGGCATTTCCAGTGTAGGGATGGATCCGCCAGTCCATGGCGGTCCTTTCGGTGGTCGACAGGCTGGCGGAGATGAAAGGAGTCGCCGATGGCGAGCTCTGCGGCGGACGGCGTCTTGGGAGGATTTCGGGTTTCGAGCTACGGTGGTTCTTGATCGCGTTTGAGAGGTGGGGTGGCTCCGCAAGGTTCAGGGGAGTTGAACGGTGGCACCGGATGGACGGGGGAGGTCCTGCTTGCGATGAATTGAACCGGAGCGTGGCGGCGGCCGAACTGGCCGGAGATGAGGAAGACGGCCTCCCTCCGTTTATGGCTGGCTATGGGGGCGCTAGTGAGATGGCTTGAGGCTGCCTGGGGGTGTGGACGAGCTCGCTGCTCCTTTTTATAGCGTGACTAGGTCGGTTCTGCGGCGGCCGTCGATAGGATCGACGGCGGCAGTGGATAGGAATGGTGAACCGCCGTTCTGTAGCTTGCAACGCGATGTGTCGAGGCTGGGGATGGCGGCAGAGGCTAGCAGACGAGCGGGCACTGCTTCAGGGGCGAGCTGGCAAGCGAGAGTGGCTCGGACGGCGCCATCCATGGCAGGAGCCTGCTGTGGCCAGCCCCTAGCTGCCATGGCCGACCTGACGGCGGCGCTGTGGGGCTCCAGGGGTGCCCTGGAGGGTTTTGGTGAGCGGGCGAGGCCGGGCGCGGCCCTGCGGGCAAGCAAAGGCCAGGCGCGCGACGCGGCAGCTCGACTGTGCGCGCGTGCAAAACGTGCGCTCTGGGCGCGCCTAGAGCACGCATGCTACATGCTCGTCGAAATGCCAACGTGTGTTAGAGAGCTCGAATGATGCTGGTAGTAAATAGGTCTAGGTTAGTGGTAGATAGGAGTTTAGTGGACAAGCTGGTTAGGCAAAGCAAGCAGGTCCAATGTGCAAACTAAAAACTATGTCAAATCTGACCATGCACACAAGGTGCTTGACAGAATGCCAAGGGCATCTAGGCAACTCTTGGGGTGGCCAAAAACTCCAGATCAAAATCTCTTTAGATGGAAGTGATGCTGGCAAGGTTAGTTGGGCAAAACCAGAAACTTGTTAGTGCAAGTTTTTGAGAAAACCAAATCTGGACAGAAAGTAAAGGCATCATTGCATGGACCAAAAATACTCCCATGGTTCCAGTCTCCTAGACTTAAGGGTTTTGAAGGGTGGTTTATAAGCAGGAAAAAGCTCATGGGCACTAGAGCAAAATAAACTAGGGTTGCAGTAGAAAATGCCAAACTAGACCCGAGAGCAAAAGAGGATGGTTTGCTCAAAATTTTCAAAGAACATTAATGGGTTTTTGCATAAAGTTGAATTCTACACTACTACTAACATCCCCTAATTTTGGTGGAAGCTTTAAGGAAATATTTAAATAGGTTGTAGTGCAATTTTACAAACTAGATCAGATTTGCAAATTTGGGGTAGAGATTTTTGCATAAAAGTGATGTGGGAGCATCCCAAGACATCTCCAAATTTTGGTGAAACTTATAACTAATTTTACCAAAGGATTATAGTGCAAAAGAGGCTCCAAAACTTATGAAAAATCATTTCTAAAGAGATAAAGCTTAGGGAAAATAGTTATGCAAATAAATCCACTAATAAAAGAAATGTTTTTCTTGAGAGGGTAAACAAGTCCAACAATATTTTTGAAAGGTTTTCACTTGGGGTGAACACTCCACGATATCAAGGAAAAGAGTGGTTCTGAAATCAAAAGATAATTCCACAAAAAAATGAAAATTTAATTTCTTGGCAAAATTTTAATAAACAAATCATGGTTAAAATTTTTGGGGTGTTACTGCCCCGCTAGTCAAGTGAGGGGGAGAGGGAGAAAGAAACAGAGGACGGCGCGGCTTCGCCGGAGCACACGCCGGCGACGAGGGATTCTTGGCGAAAATGAGAGGGAGGGATCAAGAGAGGAGACGGTGGCGCACCTGCCCGTACCTGTAGAGAAGCTAGGGGTGGTCGGACGGCGTCGGAATCAACCTCTCTTGCGGAGGCAGAGAGCGGAGGTCGCCGGAGACGAAGACGACGACGAACAGAGGCGACTCTAGGGGGCTCCAACCAGGCGGAACAACACCACCGGAGAGCGGTGGAGGTCCTGGAAGGGTTGCCCAGGCGTGGGAGGTGCTGGAGCTACGGAGATGACCCGAGGGGATCGCCGGCGAGCTCGAGCTCAGGGAGGGCGGCCCACGGCCTGCCCGGCCGGGCTACGGCTACCTACGAGATTGTGGAGTGTGTGGGAGGTGTGGATGGTGCTCGAGGAGGCTGGGGAGGGCTCCATTTATAGCCGAGCGTCGAGGGGGGTTCGAGCTCCGCTCGTGGACACCTGGAAACGACACCCGGTGACAAACGGCGTCAGCAAGAGGGGGAGAAGGCAACGCAGCTCACGCTGGGACTGTGGGCGAAGGGGGGCGAGCATAGGGGCACTAGGTGACGACGAGCATAGTGCGCACCGCATTGTTACGTTGGCCGGACAGCGCCCCTGCTCGCTGCGGCGAACTCCAGCGTCGGCGAGCGCCAGGAGGGAGTTAAGAGAGCTTGGACGAAGATTGTGGCAAAGTTTGGCAAGGCTAGGCAGTCAGGGAAGCGAGCACGCGAGCAACAGAGGCTCGAGCAAGACTCAGAGCGCGTCGGCACGCAGGTTGGCATTGTGTACATGCGTGGACACCGCCTGAACTCTGCCCTCAGGCTGACCTATGTTCGAATTTCATGTCTGGCTTGTTGTTCGTGGTAGTTTTGAAGATTACCATGCTTTGATTTGGACCCAGACGCAGTAGGATAGATTTCAACCGCCTAGTAAGTTTTTGATCAGTAACTTTGAGAGCTTACTGTGGTCAAACGGCTGGGAGTTGAGGGCTGGGCTTTGGAGGTTAGCAATCATCTACTAAGGTGATGATGCACAAGAAATATCAACCACAATGGAGCAAGTAAAATGGTAGTTGCTATAGAAACCACCATTTCTGCCTAGAACAGAAAATATTTTCTGTAGCAAAAATATTCCAAAAAGTTATGCAATATTTTTGCTTAGGAAGGTGCCCTATGGTTGAAAGAATATTTTTGAATTTTCTCAGATTTTTGTGGGAAAGAAAAATATGGGTTGCTTTGGAGCACACTGAGTTAGCTAGGGTTTAAGAGAGGGAAATGAATATTTTTCATTTAAGAAAAATATTCCAATTATTATTTTGAGGTGAACCAGAGAGGGAATGATAGTTAGAGAGGGAAATGGGACACTTGGGTGAAAGCCAAGGGGTACCCAAGTGTTTAAGTCCAAATGAAAAGGTTCAAAACTCCAAAATTCAAATTCAAACCAACGGAAAATCAGGAAAAGAAAAGAGGGCAAAAACCAGGCTGTCACAAACCTCCCCCACTTAGAATGAATCTCGTCCTTGACATTTGGATGCTTGGGAAAACCATTCTGGATAATGGGCCTTTAGAAATTCTTCCCGTTCCCACGTTGATTCTGACTCTGTGTGATGCTCCCACTGAACCTTGTAGAACTTCCTTACTTTGCTACGAGTGACCATTTCCATCTGATCCAAAATTTTAACCGGTTTCTCTTCATATGTTAAGTCCTTTGACAACTCTATTTTAGTCATAGCAGTCTTTTTCTCAGGCGGCGATATGCATTGCCTCAACTGGGAAACATGAAACACGTTGTGCACGTCTCACAATTCAAGGGGTAGTTCCAACTGATATGCAACAGTACCCACTCGTGACATAACTGGAAATGGACCAATAAATCTGGGTGTCAGCTTTCCACGAGTCTGGAATCTCTTGATTCCTTTCATAGGAGTGACTTGGAGGTATACGTGTTCTCCAGGTTCAAAACTGATCTGGCGGTGCCTTGCATCATAATAACTCTTCTGTCGCGATTTGGCCAATTGCAACCTATCTCTGATTTCCTTAACTTGTTTCTCAGCTTCCATCATGATATATGTTCCGTAGATACGGCTATCTCCAGTTTGAGACCAATTTAATGGTGTGCGGCACTTACGGACATACAAAGCCTCATATGGTGACATCTTTAGACTGGTCTAGAAGCTGTTGTTGTAAGAGAACTCGACATCCGGCAGGAAGTCTTCCCATTTAGGTCCTGGGGCCAAAGCACATGCTCGCATCATATCTTCGAGTATTTGGTTTACCCACTCTATCTTTCCATCAGTCTGAGGATGATAAGAGGTACTGTATTTCAGCACTGTCCCCAAGGCTTGATGGAGACGTGACCAAAAAGCATAGGTAAAAAGTGAACCTCGGTCAGAAGTGATGGTTCAGTGTACTCCATGCAGACTGACTATTATGGATACATATAGATGAGCAAGTTGATCCGCTCGATATGTGGTTCTGATCGGGATAAAGTGAGCAACCTTGGTTAAGGTGTCCACTATGAGAAGATTGCATCATTGCCTCGCTGAGTCTTAGGTAGTCCTGTGATGAAATCCATGTAGACATCATCCCATTTCCATTTTGAAATGGGCAGCAGTTGGAGAAGTCCGGCTGGCTTCTGATGCTCCACCTTCACCTTGTTATATATGTCGCAACAGGACACAAAATAGGCAATGTCTTTCTTCATTCCATCCCACCAGAATATTTGTCGAAGGTCTTCATACATTTTCGTACCTCCATGGTGAATGGAATACGAATATTCGTGTGCTTCTAACAGGATTTTCTGCTTTAACTCTGTTTGATTGGGTACACAAATCCTTCCACGGAAGCGGATGGTGCCAAATTGATCCTTCGAGAAATCTGAAGTCTGTCCTGCTACCATATTCTTGGCACGTTTCTACAGGACGGTGTCAGCTGGCTGGGTCTTGCGGATCTCTTCCTCAAGTGTGGAGGAAACTTCCAAAATATTACCAAGTCTGGCATCAACTATGACCAGGTTGAGATGAGCAATCTCCTCTTGAAGTTCAGGAGGCAAGGATTTCAATATGACATTTAGGCTGACGGGCTTTTGACTGAGTGCATCGGCGACCACGTTGGCCTTACCCGGGTGGTAATTTATTCCAATGTCATAATCCTTGACTAACTCAAGCCATCTTCGTTGACGGAGATTTAAATCCGGCTGAGTAAATATATACTTGAGACTTTTGTGATCGGTAAAAATTTGGCACCTCTTCCGATGAGAGTGTCTCCAAATTTTTAGAGCATGAACCACCGCGGCCAATTCCAGATCATGAGTAGGATAATTTCCCTCATGGGGTTGTAGCTGTCGTTATGCATAGGATACTACCTTGCTGTGTTGTATAAGTACGCATCCAAGTACTTGTCTGTAGGCGTCACAGTACACATCAAAACTCCGGTAGATATCAGGAAGAGTCAACACAGGTGCAGTCGCCAGCCGTATCTTTAGCTCATTGAAACTTTTCTCACAGTCCTCAGTCCATTCAAACTTCTTATCCTTTTTGAGAAGCTCCATCATGGGTTTAGCAATCTTGGAAAACCCTTCAATGAAACAACGGTAGTAACCAGCTAATCCAAGAAAACTCCGGATCTGGGATATGGTTGTGGGTGGAAACCAATCGAGAACATCCTTTACTTTTATCGGGTCCACGTCTATACCTTCGGCGGATAGCACATGTCCAAGAAATCCAACTTGCTTGAGCCAAAATTCGCATTTACTGAATTTGGCGTATAGCTGATGGTCGCGGAGTCGTTGTAACACTGCTCTGAGGTGTTCTTTGTGATCTTGTTCACTTCTTGAGTAAATAAGTATGTCATCGATGAAGACTACCACGAACTTATAGAGGAAGTCCATGAATACTTTGTTCGTCATATGCATGAAGAAGGCAGGAGCATTGGTGAGACCAAAGGACATAACTATATATTCATAAAGACCGTATCGAGTGGTAAATGCAGTCTTAGGAATATCTTCCTTTTTAATCTTGAGCTGATGATATCCTGTCCGTAAATCAATCTTGGAGAATACCTTTGCCCCACTGAGCTGATCAAACAAGTCATCAATCCTTGGCAGAAGATATTTGTATTTGATGGTGACATCATTCAGCCGCCGACAATCCACACACATGTGGAGGCTGCCATCCATTTTGTCCATGAAGATAGCAGGCGATCCCCATGGTGAAGAGCTGGGATGGATATATCCTTTCTTTAGCTCCACTAATTCTGATGAGGGCATCCGGTAATACTTCTTGTATAACGGTGCGGTTCGGGGCACAAGATCTATTGCGAACTCAAGCTCTCGATCTGGTGGCTTTCCTGGGAGCTCTTCTGGAAATACATCAGGAAATTCACTGACCACAGGAATTAATTCTAATTCAGCCACAGCGGTGAAGACCATTTCTTTCTTGGGTATGCTTTTGCGAGCATAGAATTTGGTATTCTGCCCCTTCTGACTGGTCAAAGTGGCTTCTCGGGTCATGCAATTTATGCATACTTGATATTGAGTCAGCCAATTCATACCAAAGATAACATCCAGCTTAGCAAACTCAATAATTATCAAAGAAGTTGAAAAGCACACACCGTTGATATTGATTTCCTGATTACGACAGACCAGATTGCTCGTGATTAAGGATCCCGGGGTTTGTACCAACATATTCTTGCCCAAAAGCGAACAAGGAAATTTGTTTTGGGCAACAAAACTCTGAGAAATAAAAGAGTGGGAAGCCCCAGAGTCAAATAAAATTACTGCAGGCATGTTATTAACAGAAAACATACCAATGACGACTTCGGGGTTCTATTGGGCTTCATCTGCGGAGACGTGATGAACGTGCCCAGTGATGTTTTGCTGGTTCGGGCATGATTCCATAAAGTTTACTTATGGCCTAAATAGAGCATTCACCTTGCTGTTCTTGGGACACTGCCTGGCATAATGTCTGGTTTGCCCACAACTAAAGCAAGAATTGTTGTGCTGGCGCTCCTCGTGCACTAGATTGGTCACGACATTCTTGACTTGGGTGGTGGTCTTGTTAACATTCTGTTGCCAATTGGGCTTGTATTCCACCTGAGTCTGCTGCCAGGTCCGAGCCTTTTGCACGGGTTGCCCATCCTTATTTGGCTCAAACTTGTGCTTGTTCACCAGAGTTTGGAAATCTGGGAAATCAAACATACTGAGGGTACACCGGAGTTGCGGGTTTAATCCACCAAGAAATCTGTCAATCTTTGTTTCTTCAATGGCCACGTCATAAAGGGAGTAACGTGACAGATGATTGAATTTTTGCAAATATTCACCCACAGACTGATTTCCTTGGAGGAGCACGAGAAATTCACGCTGCTTAGTCTTCATAATTCTAGTAGGGAAATGATATTTCCGGAACTAATCCTTGAATTTTGACTAGGTGATTTCTTCATCAGCAGGCCATATGGCTTTTATATTTTTCCCCCATATGGCAGCAGCGCCTTCAAGATAATGAGTTGCAAATGGAACTTTATCATCTTCTTCAGTACGAGCAATCTCAAGTTTCCTCTCAATGGTTCGCAACCAATCATCTGCATCCAAGGGGTCAATAACCTGACTGAAACTGGGAGGCTTGGTCCTCTGAAAATCTGACAGCTTGGAGTGATGACCGTTCCGATTTCCATTCTTTCCAACCATAGCTTTCACACTTCTTGAAATTTCAATCATATCATTATTTCGTCTTTCCTCAAACATACGCAGAATTTGCTCGATGGAGGGTGGATTTGGCGGTGGAGGCGGTGGTGGAACGTACGGATCGAGGGAGTGTCCTGCCTGTCGTGCGGAACGACGAACAGGGGTACCCTCGCGAACGTTGCTACTGCTGCCTCCCCACGACATCCTATTGTGATTTTTCCAAAGACAACGCAACCGAGATGAGAAACATTCAAAATGATTTTGGGAAAAGCCAGCAACAAAAACCCGGGAAAACCCGAAATGATGAAGAAAATATGGCGAATAAAATAGAGTTCCAACATAATTATACATAGACTCATACATGGAAGATAAACAACATGCCAGGTTCAACTACTCTCATACATGAAACGAAACCTCATGACTTGTACGACTACACTCGTACACCATCCTGACGACTGCGAATACTCAGAAGCTCTACTGCTCTGCTGGTGCTGCGGGGTCCTCTCCTGAAGCGGACTCGGATCCTGAACTGACGAGGTTAACTGATACCTCCGGGTTAAAGGTAACACGATGACGCTGCCTCGAGGGCTCTCCCTCAGGGGCAGGTGTAGGGTGAAGCATCGGGGCTACAAGAGTAGTGAGAAGTGAAACCCACTCAGCAGGGGCACTGAGAGGATTCATGGTCGCGGCGCCTGAGCTACTCGGAGGAGTAACCGGTGAAACAGGGGAGCTAGAACTGGCTGGAATATAAGGAGTAAATCCCAGGGAGGATGGAGCAGTGGCATACCTAGTAGAGACCAAAGCAGAGGCTAAAGCAGTATGAGCGCGATTCAGCTCTCGAGCCAGCTCGTGGATCATAAGATAGCTAGCGGTGATATAACGAGCAAGGTGGCTAGCAACACTATCAGACTCCGGATCAATGATAGGGAAATGGACACGGCCGCTATCGTGCTGAGAAGGATAGTAGTAGAAACCTGGGTGGTTCTGCATCCGGACCTCATTGTAACGAAGCTTGACAAGGACCTCGAATGCAGCAAACTGGACAGCCTGGGAAGCGGTAGAAGCGTAACCGGTCCGAGAGGTACGAGTGTAAGTGCTAGAATCGGAACTGGTGCGTAGAGTGATCACTACGTGATACTCATACAGTGAGTCAGCTAGACGCTCCCTGTACACACGATAAACTGGATCGTCACCGAGGGGGTACAGCCGACGCCACACATTGCGAAGGAGATGCGGCGACGTGAATGGCATCAGCTGCAACAGGCACGGCTACGGCACCGGAGCCATCTACACTCACAACCATTAGTAGGTTATCATAAAAATAAAACAAGTGCATGCAATGCAACAACCAGCTACAAATGCTATCGGCACTCAACTTAAACTCGTATCTAACGTCTAGTTAACACATCATAGTCTAGCATGGCTGTCGGTGTCAAAACCGGCGGATCTCGGGTAGGGGGTCCCGAACTGTGCGTCTAGGCCGGATGGTAACAGGAGGCAGGGGACACGATGTTTTACCCAGGTTCGGGCCCTCTTGATGGAGGTAAAACCCTACGTCCTGCTTGATTGATATTGATGATATGGGTAGTACAAGAGTAGATCTACCACGAGATCAGAGAGGCTAAACCCTAGAAGCTAGCCTATGGTATGATTGTATGTTGTGATTGTTGTCCTACGGACTAAAACCCTTCGGTTTATATAGACACCGGAGAGGGTTAGGGTTACACAAGGTCGGTTACAAAGGAGGAGATATCCATATATGTATTGCCTAGCTTGCCTTCCACGCCAAGTAGAGTCCCATCCGGACACGAGACGAAGTCTTCAATCTTGTATCTTCATAGTCTAACAGTCCGGCCAATGGAGATAGTCCGGCTATCCGGAGACCCCCTAATCCAGGACTCCCTCAGTAGCCCCTGAACCAGGCTTCAATGACGATGAGTCCGGCACGCAGTATTGTCTTCGGCATTGCAAGGCGGGTTCCTTCTCCGAATACATCACAGAAGAACTTGAAAACGAGGATAGTGTCCGACCCTGCAAAATAAGCCCACATATCGCCGTAGAGAGAATAATATTTTCGCAAATCCAATTTGCTAACTTGTTTTGGCAGCATGACGTTATGTCATGGCCCGGTGATTATTCGAACCATTTTTCTTCAACCAGCTCCACACATAACGCGAGGCGGTTTCTTGACACGTCTTGTCAAAGCAGAGATCATGTTCCCCCAATTACGGGATTCTCATTAATGCGATCGTAGGTAACTGTTGTGGTATTCTCACGGGGGGTGCAAGACGACATATGCCACAAGGTGGCTTCGTGTGAGGGCAAGACTGCTGCCGGAATATCCAGGGACGGGTATGCGAGTATCACGCGCTAGTTTACCCAGGTTCGGGGCTCTCCGGAGAGATAACACCCCTACTCCTGCATGTCTGAGTATATGTGGTATATCTGGTACATAGTGCTCCTGGAGCTGTATCTTGGGCATGCGTGCCCATGGCCGGGCGGCCGTATGAACTAGTGGCCATGCCTGGCCGTGAGTGAGCTTGGGTGCTCATACATGTGTGTGTGTGTGCTAGATAGCTATCTTGCTAGCCAGCATGCATACGTGAGAATCCATCCCCTGATGGATGGATGGATGGGGCTAGCTTATATAGGCATGGCTAGCTTGATATGTAAGCTATGTGGTTAGCTTAGGAAGTAAGCTAGGTAGTGGTATGGGAACAAGGGGGCATGGTGGGTGTCATCCTTGTCCCCTGGGTCACTTCATAAATAGTGCCCAGGGACAAGGGACACTGTACATGATGGCTGGGGTGACACGTGAACAGTGTCGGGTATGGTCGTCACGCCGGGTCGTGCCAGGCTGCAGTTAACTTCAGGCAGTCGGCCTGGTGGAGGAGTCGGCAGCCAGAAGTCGGCCTGGTGGAGGAGTCGGCAGCCAGCAGTCGTCCTGGTGGAGGAGTCGGCAGCCACTAGTCGGCCTGGTGGAGGAGTCGGCAGCCAGCAGTCAGCCTGGCGGAGGAGTCGGCAGCCAGCAGTCGGCCTGGCGGAGGAGTCAGCAGCCAGCAGTCGGCCTGGTGGAGCAGTCGGCAGCCAGCAGTCGGCAGGCAACAGTCGGTCTGGTGGAGCTGTCAGCAGCCAGTAGTCAGCCGCCGGCCAGGTAGTTGGACTGAGGGGCTTTGCTAGCCTCGATGTCTTGAATTCTTGTCTCGCCGTCTTCGGGGTATCCATGTCCAATTACTTCGACAGTAGCCCCCAAGCCTCCGGGCAACTTGGCAAAGTTGGGCGGAGGTTTTTTGGCGAGTGTTCATGGAAATGATCATGAAAAAGACAAAGTTAGTTCAAGCAGATATATCAAATGTTTGCTTCAGCATTGCAATTTTTATGCGGAGGGTGCCGACTCGGTTTCGTTCGAGCCCCCCTAAATCTTTTTCGTGTTCCCTCCGCCTTTTGGCTTGTGCTCTTGCTCGCCGGACAGCCGCTCTGCGGTCTGTGGCTGAGAGTTGGCCGCAAAGTGGAGTGTACAGTACTCAGACTCCGGGAGTGGATTTAACCGAGAAAATACTTATAAAGGAAATGGTCGGGTCGCCCGAAGCATTTTTCTTCCCGGACGTTTTTCGTGTGGGTGGCCTCCAGTGCTCACTCTTCCTAGTTGGACAGCTGGTCTGCGATCTGTGACTAAGAGTGGGCCTTTGGTACCGCGCATGGTACTAAGCCGTCTGCGGGGACTAACATCTCAGGCCAAGCGGCCAGCCCCCGAGCCAACTCTGGCTGGCGCCGGGGCGAACAGTGATGCAACTGTACTAAAATGCGGAGACAGCCCTCGAGCATCGCTCGGGGTTATCCGTGATTGCGTGGTGCAAAAAATATGCGGGTGAGGAGCTCACATTCGTTTTCGTGTTGCCGAGGCGGAGTTGGGAAGACAGCCGGCGCGGCTCGGCGCTTGCGGAGCCCGCCGGCGCTCCCACTGTGTGTAGCATTCGAGCCTTCGGGTGCTCGAAGGGGTCCAGGCTCGACCGGCCAGGCGGCGATCCATCTTCCAGCGCCTATCTTCTTCTTTTCCTCTTCTGCCGGCTGCTCGGAGCCAGACAAAACTCTCCTCTTATTTGCAATCTTCTGTGGGAGCGCGCCAGCGCACCCACTGGGTGTAGCCCCCGAGATTCGGGCCGACTGCTGAGCAGTCAGGCCGGATCTCCCGGCAACTATTCCGTCTTCTTCTTTGCGGGGGCGCGTCAGCGCACCTGCTGGGTCTAGCTCCCAAGATCTGGGCCGATTGCTGTGCAGTCGGGCCGGATCACCCGGCAACTACTTTGTTTTCTTCTTCACGGGGGCGCGTCAGCGCACCCGCTGGGTGTAGACCCCGAGATCTGGGCCGACTGCTGAGCAGTCAGGCCGGATCTCCCGGCAACTATTCCGTCTTCTTCTTGGCGGGGGCGCGTCAGCGCACCTGCTGGGTCTAGCCCCCGAGATCTGGGCCGACTGCTGTGCAGTCGGGCCGGATCACCCGGCAACTACTTTGTTTTCTTCTTCACGGGGGCGCGTCAGCGCACCCGCTGGGTGTAGACCCCGAGATCTGGGCCGACTGCTGAGCAGTCGGGCCGGATCTCCCGACAACTACTTTGTTTTCTTCTTCGCGGGGCGCGTCAGCGCACCCGCTGGATGTAGCCCCCGAGATCTGGGCCTACTTCTGAGCAGTCGGGCTGGATCTCCCGGCAACTACTTTGTTTTCTACTTCGCGGGGGCGCGTCAGCGCACCCGCTGGGTGTAGCCCCCAAGATCTGGGCCGACTGCTAAGCAGTCGGGCCGGATCTCCCGGCAACTACTTCGTCTTCTTCCTCGCGGGGGCGCGTTAGCACACCCACGGGGTGTAGCCCCCGAGATTCGGGCCGACTGCAGAGCAGTCGGCCCGGATCTCCCGGAGACTATTCCGTCTTCTTCTTTGCGGGGGCGCGTCAACGCACCCGCTGGGTGTAGCCCCCGAGATTTGGGCCGACTGCTGAGCAGTGGGGCCGGATCTCCCGGCAACTACTTTGTTTTCATCTTCGCGGGGGCGCGTCAGCGCACCCGCTGGGTGTAGCCCCCGTGATCTGGGCCGATTGCTGAGCAGTCGGGCCGGATCTCCCAGCAACTACTTTGTTTTCTTCTTCGCGGGGGCGCGTCAGTGCACCCGCTGGATGTAGCCCCCGAGATCTGGGCCGACTGCTGAGCAGTCGGGCCGGATCTCCCAGCAACTACTTTATTTTCTTCTTCGTGGGGGCGCGTCAGCGCACCCGCTGGATGTAGCCCCCAAGATCTGGGCTGACTGCTGAGCAGTCGGGCCCGATCTCCCGGCAACTACTTTGTTTTCTTCTTCGCAGGGGCATGTCAGCGCACCCGCTGGGTGTAGCCCCCGAGATTTGGGCCGACTGCTGAGCAGTCGGGCCGGATCTCCCGGCAACTACTTTGTCTTCTTCCTCGCGGGGGCGCGTCAGCGCACCCGCGGGGTGTAGCCCCCGAGATTCGGGCCGACTACTGAGCAGTCGGGTCGGATCTCCCGGCAACTACTTTGTCTTCTTCTTTTTCTTCTTAAGCCGACTGGGCGGGCGAACCCCGACCCAGCAGTCGGGCGCTTTGCAGCCGGCCAGGCAGCCAGCGGTCGAAGGCACATCTGGCAGTCGGACGCACACTTTTTTTTCTTTTCGCCAGTCGGCTGTGGGCAGTCAGCCCTTGGCTTTTTTAGCCGGATCATGGGCAGCCGGCCCTTTTCTTTTTCTCGCAGCCGGCCTTCAGCAGTCGGACACAGCTCTTCATCTTTTCTTCGGTTTTGGGTAGCCGGCCCTTGACTTTGATTGGGCAGCCGGCTGAGGCGGGCGGCTGGAGCGGCGACCAGCAGCCGTCCTGGGGTGGGCGTTCGGAGGCGGATGGAGCCGAACCAGGCCGGGCGCGGGGCGGCACCAGGGAGCCGGACGCGGCCGGGCTCGAGGCGGAGCAGGCACGCGTGCGCGGGCCTGGCGTGGCCGGCTGGTGCGAACAGTCGTAGGTTGGCAGGGGAGGAGCCGGCTGTTGGGCGAGCCGGCACGCGGGAGGAGCGGTGACGGGTGCGGCCGGCGATGGGAACGACCGGGCGCAGAGTAGCAGGCGAGGGGCGGTCCAGAGGCGGCCCAGGCGCGCGTGGAGAAGGGCGGCTCAAGCCGGACTGGGGCGCAGTCGGATCGGATGAAGGACCCACCCGGGGGAGGCGAGGCTGCAGCCGGCGTGAGAGATCCGCAGCCGGCCCTGGCCGGGTGCGTAGAGGAGGCGGAGGCCGGATACAACCGGAGCGGGGCGGAGGCCGGCGGCTCGGGAACCCGGCGGAGGCGGGGCCGCGGTAGGCTAGGCGCAAGAGCCGGCGTCCGTGTGCGGGGCCGAAGCAGGCGGAGCCGCGCGCGCGACAGAGCGGAGCAAGCGACGCGGAGGACGGACGCGGACAGCGGTGGAGCCGCAGTCGCAGGCATGGAGGAGTTGTGCGTCAGGGTCAAACCGGAGGAGGAGAAGGGCGCCCGAGCCGGATCTTGGCGGTGCGAGGCCTGCGGACGCGGGCCGGAGCCGCGACGCGCGCGAGCGGAGGCAGGTGCCAGTGCTGGCCATCTACGCGCACACGAGCCAAGCTAGCTAGCTAGCTCAACTAAATGGATGTCTCAGTAGGCTCTGCTAGCTAGCTTGCTGGGCATGAGTACAGGCACGCATAGGGACGGAAGTGGCCAGTGGAACTGCGCAGGGAGGCGCGGGCGAGACGAGGTCGGAGCCGATGACCAGCGTGCACGAGGACGATGAGGCCAGGCACGGGGAGAGTAACGCAGGGGCCGTGACGGCGGCCGGCGTCGTGGTGGTGGTGATGAATGGGGTGATGCCCACGACGAGGGCGCACCGTCCCGCCCGGTCGCTCAGGGGGTGGGTCGATGTCGAGCCCTCGAGCGCGATGGAGAGATGACGGCGACGTCGCGGCAGAGATGACGAAGACGGCGAGGCCGATGGCGAGGACGCGCCGCCCATCGCGGCCACTCCGGGGGCGCGTCGATGTCAAGCCCCCAACCACTATCGGAGAGACGGCGCGACGCCGCGGTGGTGAAGACGGAGATGGTCCCGCCCGGACATCGAAACTAGCAGCAGCGCGGTAGCATAGTACCGCCCCACGGTGGGCGCCAAATGTCGTGGTATTCTCACAGGGGGTGCAAGACGACATATGTCACAAGGTGGCTTCGTGTGAGGGCAAGACTGCTGCCGGAATATCCAGTCAACTGCTGCGCCTCAACTCATTTCGGGGACACGTGAACAGTGCCGGGTATGGTCGTCATGCCAGGGTCACGCCAGGCTGCAGTTGACATCGGGCAGTCGGCCTGGTGGAGGAGTCGGCAGCCACCAGTCGGCCTGGTGGAGGAGTCGGCAGCCAGCAGTCGGCCTGGGGGAGGAGTCGGCAGCCAGCAGTCGTCCTGGTGGAGGAGTCGGCAACCAGTAGTCGGCCTGGCGGAGGAGTCGGCAGCCAGCAGTCGGCCTGGCGGAGGAGTCAGCAGCCAGCAGTCGGCAGCCAGCAGTCGGCCTGGTGGAGCAGTCAGCAGCCAGCAGTCGGCAGCCAGCAGTCGGTCTGGTGGAGCAGTCAGCAGCCAGCAGTCAGCCGTTGGCCAGGTAGTTGGACTGAGGGGCTTTGCTAGCCCCGATGTCTTGAATTCTTGTCTCGCCGTCTTTGGGGTATCCGTGTCCAATTACTGCGACAGTAACCCCCAAGTCTCCGGGCAACTTGGCAAAGTTGGGCGGAGGTTTTTTGGCGAGTGTTCATGGAAATGATCATGAAAAAGACAAAGTTAGTTCAAGCAGATATATCAAATGTTTGCTTTTAGCATTGCAAGTTTTATGCGGAGGGTGCCGACTCGGTTTCGTTCGAGCCCCCCTCAATCTTTTTCGTGTTTCCTCCGCCTTTTGGATTGTGCTCTCGCTCGCCGGACAGCCGCTCTGCGGTCTGTGGCTGAGAGTGGGCCGCAAAGTGGAGTGTACAGTACTCACACTCTGGGAGTGGATTTAACCGAGAAATACTTATAAAGGAAACGGTCGGGTCGCCTGAAGCATTTTTCTTCTCGGACATTTTTCGCGTGGGTGGCCTCCAGCGCTCACTCTTGCTAGTCGGACAGCCGCTCTACGATCTGTGACTAAGAGTGGGCCTTTGGTACCGCGCACGGTACTAAGCCGTCTGCAGGGACTAACGTCTCAGGCCAGGCGGCCAGCCCCCGAGCCAACTCTGGCTGGTGCCGGGGCGAACAGTGATGCAACTGTACAAAAATGCGGAGACAGCCCCCGAGCATCGCTCGGGGTTATCCATGATTGCGTGGTGCAAAAAATATGTGGGTGAGGAGCTCGCATTCGTTTTCGTGTTGCCGAGGCGGAGTTTGCCGAAGACAGCCGGCGTGGCTCGGCGCTCGCGGAGCTCGCCGGAGCTCCCACTGTGTGTAGCATTCGAGCCTTCGGGTGCTCGAAGGGGGTCAGGCTCGACCGGCCAGGCGGCGATGCATCTTGCAGCGCCTATCTTCTTCTTTTCCTCTTCTGTCGGCTGCTCGGAGCCGGACGAAACTCTCCTCTTATTTGTAATCTTCCGTGGGGGCGCGCCAGCGCACCCACTGGGTGTAGCCCCGGCGACTATTCCGTCTTCTTCTTTGCGGGGGCACGTCAGCGCACCCGTTGGGTCTAGCCCCCGAGATCTGGGCCGACTGCTGTGCAGTCGGGCTGGATCTCCCGGCAACTACTTTGTTTTCTTCTCCGTGGGGGCGCGTTAGCGCACCCACTGGGTGTAGCCCCCGAGATCTGGCCCGAAGCATTTTTCTTCCTGGACGTTTTTCGCGTGGGTGGCCTCCAACGTTCACTCTTGCTATTCGGACAGCCGCTCTGTGATTTATGACTAAGAGTGGGCCTTTGGTACCACGCACGGTACTGAGCCGTCTGCGGGAACTAACATCTCAGGCCAAGCGGCCAGCCCCCGAGCCAACTCTGGCTGGCACCGGGGCAAACAGTGATGCAACTGTAATAAAATTTGGAGATAGCGCCCGAGCATCGCTCGGGGTTATCTGTGCTCTTGCGGTGCAAAATATGCGGGTGAGGAGCTCACATTGATTTTCATATAGCCGAGGCGGAGTTTGCCGAAGATAGCCGGCGCGGCTCAACGCTTGCTGAGCGCGCCGGCGCACCCGCTGGGTGTAGTCTTTAAGCCTCCGGGTGCTCGAAGGGGGTCCCAGCCGGTTAGGCTTGGCCGGCCAGGTGGCGAGGCGACTTGCAGCTCCCTTTCTTCTTCTTTTTCTCTTCTGCCGGCTGCTGACAGCCGGACAAAACTCTTCTCTTGTCTGCAATCTTCCGTGGGGGCGCGCCAGCGCACCCACTGGGTGTAGCCCCCGAGATTCGGGTCGACTGCTGAGCAGTCAGGCCGGATCTTCCGGCAACTACCTTGTCTTCTTCTTCGCGGGGGCGCGTCAGCGCACCCGCTGGGTGTAGCCCCCGAGATTCGGGCCGACTGCTGAGCAGTCGGGCCGGATCTCCCGGCAACTACTTTGTCTTCTTTTCTCGCGGGGGCGCACCAGCGCACCAGCTGGGTGTAGCCCCCGAGATTCGGACCAACTGCTGAGCAGTCGGGCCGGATCTCCCGTCAACTACTTTGTCTTCTTCTCTTTTTCTCGTCAGCAGGCTGTGCGCAGCCGGACCGGCTCGTCGGTCGGCCAGGCAGCGAAGAGGGCAGAGGAACCATCCGGCCGAGCGGCAATGCAGGCTGTTGACCAGAGCAGTCGGCTGGACTACAGTCTGCAAAGTCGGATCCTCCTTTTTTTGTCTGACTGCATGAGAGCAGCCGGATGCCACCAGTCGGCCACTTTCTTTCTCTTTCTTTTGCAAAACAGCCGGCCCGTAGAGATTTCTCCACCCGGCCACTAGGCAGTTGGATTTTTTGTTTTTTTCTCTTTCTTCTTTTATCTCTGTTCTCGTAGTCGGTGACAGAGGATGCGGGTGCAGCCGGCCACGGTGCTTGAGCCGGCTGAGCAGCCAGCCGGATGCGGGGAAGGGGGAGCTGGCCCCGGAGCGGGTGGCCGGGCAGGGGCGTCGGCGGGGCCCCAAGCCGGCGCGGGGCGGAAGAGGCCCGCGGCCGAACTGGCGGGGTCGGCGAGCGGCGAGCCGGCCCGGCGCATGCGTGGGAGGCGGAGCCGGGTCGGTGGCAGTGGAGCTGGTGGACGAGAGCCGGCCGGGTCGGAGCCGGAGGCGGCGCGGGCGGCAGGAGGCCGGGCGGAGCCAGCAGCCGGCACGGGCGGCAAGAGGACGGGCGGAACCAGCAGCTGGCGCGTGGGGCAGGAGGCCGGGCGGAGCCTGCAGCCGGCCCAGGCGGGAGCCGGCCATGGGCATGGTCCGGATCGTGAGCGCACACGGGGAGGCTGTGTGGACGTGGCGCAGCAAGCCTGAGGGGCGCGGGGGCGCCGAGGCGGAGAAGGCGGGGCCGGCACAGAGGAGCCGGCATGGAGCCGGACGCGGCCGGGCTCGGCGAAGCGGCCCGGAGCCGGTGCGGGGAAGCTGGCGGAGGCGCGGCCGGTCGCGCGCACGGGGAGGGGTTGCGGAAGGGCGTCGGGCGTGCTGTGCGGGGCTCCCTCTAGACGGCGCACGGGAGGGCGAGGGGCGTTGGACAGCGGCCAGCTGCTCGGCTTGGCATCCGGAGATGGTGGCCGGGCCGCGCCCGACAACCTGCGGGGGAGGACCCGGGCCTGAACACGGCAGTGGGGTAGCACTCAAGAGCGGTGGCAACTTGGCAAGCTGTAGGGCAGTGAGCATGGCCGGAGGTGGCACATGGGAGGAGGAGGTCGAGCTGGAGGCCGGCCCAAGCCGCGGGCGCGTGGGGAGAGGCGCTGCAGGGCAAGGTGCAGCCATGGCAGGGCGTCGCGCGGGAGGAAGCGGGCGTGAGTGCAGACGGCAGCAGCATATGAGCTAGCGGCTAACACACTTGTGTCTGGATGATGATATTTGTTTCGCATCTAACCAATGTACGGGTAGTGTATGACTGTGATTTGACCGTTGTTTGACATGCATCTAGCTAGCTTGTAGAGATGGTATGTGGAGGAGAGAACGCGCGTTCGAGCCGGAGCAAGGCGCAAGAGCAGGCGCGAGCGGTGCGTGGATGGACACGGCCGACCGAAACGAGGCCCCGCGCGCGGCGCACGCGGACCGGCGGCCGGCGTCGCAACGGTGGTGATGTCGAAGGCGGCGAGGCCGACGGCGAGGACGCGCCGTCCCGCGCGGCCGCTCCGGGGGCGGGTCGAAGTCGAGCCCCCGAGCGCTACCGGAGAGACGGCGCGATGCCGCGGTGGTGATGGCGAAGTTGGTCGCGCCCGGACTGCGAAACCAGCAGTAGCACGGTAGTATAGTACCGCCCCACGGTGGGCGCCAAATGTCGTGGTATTCTCACGGGGGGGGGTGCAAGACGACATATGCCACAAGGTGGCTTCGTGTGAGGGCAAGACTGCTGCCGAAATATCCAGGGACGGGTATGCGAGTATCACGCGCTAGTTTACCCAGGTTTAGGGCTCTTCGGAGAGATAACACCCCTACTCCTGCATGTCTGAGTATATCTGGTATATCTGGTACAGAGTGCTCCTGGAGCTGTATCTGAAAGCAGTGCCACAGGCATCTGGTTTCATATATGCGAGTATGTGGCATGCTCTAGTGGCCGGCCATGCTCATGGCTCATGGCCGTGAGCATGTGTATGCTTATGCGTGTGTGTGGATGGCTTGCTAGCTAGCTCTCTTGCTAGCTAGGTTGCTTGTGTGTGTGCGTGAGTGTGTGAGTCCATCCCCTGATGGATGGATGTGTGCCTATATATATAGGAGTTGGCATGGGTGGTAGTGGCTTTGAAAGTGCAACTATCCCTAGGTGGTTTTGGTAATTCATAACAACATATAGCTCATTGAGCTAATGCTATTCCAAGATGACTATTTCAGGAAAGCTCAATGATTGGCATGGCATGGATGTGAAAGTGGAACCCTCAAAATGCTAAGGACAAAGGATTGGCTCAAGCTCAAAAGCTCAAGACTCTTCATTTTATATTTTAGTGATCCAAGATCACATTGAGTCTTTAGGAAAAGCCAATACTATCAAGGAAGGATGAGGTGTTGCTTAATGAGCCTCTTGCTTCATGTGCTTAGTGATATGCTCCAAAACCCTCAACTACTTTCCCATATCCACATATGACCTAAACCCAAAGCCAAACTCGGCCCTACCGATTCTTTCAACCCGGCGCCACCAAGTTTCATATGTCATAGCCACTGCCAAACCCTAAGCAAATCGGTTCTACCGATAGGGATCTCGGTCTCACCGAGATGGGATTGCAATTTCTCTGTTTCCTTTTCGTAACTTTTCGGTCTCACCGAAAGAGCGGATCGGTCCCACCGAGATTGCAATGTAAACTCAGTGTTTCCTTTTTGTAACTTTTCGGTCTCACCGAAAGAGCAAATCGGTCCCACCGAGTTTGCCTGACCAACTCTCTGGTTAGCTAATTACCAAAATCGGTCTCACCGAGTTTGTGTAATCGGTCTCACCGAGATTACGTTATGCCCAAACCCTAACCATATCGGTCCTACCGAGTTGCATGTCAGTCCCACCGAAAATCTCTAACGGTCAGTAGGTTTACCTTTTCGGTCCGACCGAGTTTTTGATTCGGTCCCACCGAGATTGGAAAACTGTGTGTAACGGTTGGATTTTTTGTGGAGGCTATATATACCCCTCCACCTCCTCTTCATTCGTGGAGAGAGTCATCAGAACACATACACAATTCCAACTCATATGTTCTGAGAGAGAACCACCTACTCATGTGTTGAGACCAAGATATTCCATTCCTACCATATGAATCTTGATCTCTAGCCTTCCCCAAGTTGCTTTCCACTCAAATCTTCTTTCCACAAAATCCAAATCCTATGAGAGAGAGTTGAGTGTTGGGGAGACTATCATTTGAAGCACAAGAGCAAGGAGTTCATTACCTACACACCATTTGTTACTTCTTGGAGAGTGGTGTCTCCTAGATTGGCTTGGTGTCACTTGGGAGCCTCCGACAAGATTGTGGAGTTGAACCAAGGAGTTTGTAAGGGAAAGGAGATCGCCTACTTCGTGAAGATCTACCGCTAGTGAGGCAAGTCCTTCGTGGGCAATGGCCATGGTGGGATAGACAAGGTTGCTACATCGTGGACCCTTCATGGGTGGTTGCTTCTTCGTGGACCCTTCATGGGTGGAGCCCTCCGTGGACTCGCACAACCATTACCCTTTGTGGGTGGAGCCCTCCGTGGACTCGCGCAACCGTTACCCTTCGTGGGTTGAAGTCTCCATCAACGTGGATGTAGGATAGCACCACCTATCCGAACCACGGGAAAAACATCCGTGTCTCCAATTGCGTTTGAATTCTCCAAACCCTTCCCTTTACATTCTTGCAAGTTGCATGCTTTACTTTCCGCTGCCAATATACTCTTTGCATGCTTGCTTGAATTGTGTGATGATTGCTTGACTTGTCCTACAATAGCTAAAATCTGCCAAGAACTAAAATTGGGAAAAGGTTAAGTTTTTATTTGGTCAAGTAGTCTAATCACCCCCCCTCTAGACATACTTTCGATCCTACATCGCTTTGGTCTCCATTTTCCAGAAAGTAATGTGATGCCTCCTGTGCAGCCGTTTGTGTGTATATAACCTGAAAGATTGCAGTCGTCGGCTTCAACCCCCACGCATATAATGCGGAGGTGCTCGCAAAAAATGCGTGTTCACAATTAACCCAACGTCTTGGTCCTATTAAGGAGGTTATAGCGCAGCGGAACGAGGCAACCGGACTATAATGCTTTAACACTTTCACTTAGCCATAGGAGTTTGACAGTGGCCGGAAAACAGCCCCTCGTTAAAGAAGAGGAATTCTAACATTCCGATAGGTCATCGAGTGGTTGACCAGTCTCACGCTATATCATGACCGTCGGTTTTTGGCTTTCTCTACTGAGGTGCTTGTCCGGATGAACCAGGGCCCAATCGCAGTTGTTCTCCTGGTGCTGCCTTAGCCGGTAAAGCAGAACGTAAGGCACCAAAACACAGGAGCCGGGCAAACCCAACATTTGACCAAAGACAATGATTCGGAGCTGATGCATATAAGGCCAAACTCGCGATGCCGAATACTCCCTAAGGTATTCGGTCTTTATGGTTTAAATCGGGCCTAAATAGTGCCCTTTGTAAGAAGCCCCTTGTGTCCAGGTACGTGCATTATTCTGACGTGGCCACATGCCAAGACGCCAGCATCCTTCTCAATTGTACTGAGAATTCGAGGGATGTGTATCAACAAGAGACAGTAAAAAAGGTTTACGCAGGGTCTTAATCTAAAAAGAATCCTTGGAGCGGGTCCCTCCTGCACGTCTGCGCCTGTGTCTCCGTTGTGCTGTATCCTGGACGGGTGTAGCACGATGATCATCTCTAAAAGAGAGGAACTTAGGTGAAAAAGTTGTCGTGCAAAAAGATAGTTTTTAAAGAAACCATGTATAACTAAAAATGAGTAGAAATTGCCACTTGTCTATGCGCATTGAGCCCCTTGTATTTGTAATAGGGGTGTGGCCATCAATCCGGTACAAATAACATATAGCAGCGCTGGACTCGTCTAACCGCGTCCGTGGTCTTGACGACCTATCAAATGCTTTAGTTGGTGAGGCCGGTTTTAGTGTGCGGCTGCCAAGGCAGTCGCATTCTCTTCGGCGCGCAAAGATCGCTTAATACTTCCGTTCACTGTAATGATGCCGCGTGGACCGGGCATCTTGAGCGTCAGGGAAGCGTAATGTGGTATTGCATTAAAGCGAGCAAAAGCTTCGCGTCCAAGTAGTGCTTGATAGCCACTTTGGAACAGAGTGATGTGGAAGGTTAAATGTTTGCTACGGAAGTTATCGGGGAAGCCGAATAAAACCTTTAGTAGCAGGGAGCCCGTGCAATGAGCCCCTGGCCCTGGCGTTACTCCTTTAAAGGTAGTATTGCAATGGCAAATTTTCGTTGGGTTTATCCCCATTTCGCGGATTGTATCCTGGTATATCAGGTTGAGACTGCTGCCACCGTCCATCAGGACTCGTGTGAAGTGGTATCCGTCGATTATTGGGTCTAATACCAAGGCAGCCCATCCTACACGCCGGATACTTGATCAGTAATCACGATGGTCGAAAATGATCAGTTGAGACGACCAGTGGCAGGGCTCCGCGGTGATAGGCCCTTGGGCAAATTTTTCTGGGAGTGCCGTTTTGTTTCTCCCCTTGATCACGTGTAACATGTTTACTGTTTTGACTTCTGGTGGAAATTTCTTTTGTTCCCCGGTGTCTTACTTGAGAGGCTCATTCTCGTCTTCGCTTGGTGCATCCTCCCCCTTGTGTACGGCGTTGAGCTTGCCGGACTGCCTGAAGACCCAACATTCTCTATGAGTATGATTAGCGGGTTTACCAGGGGTGCTATGGATCTGACATATTTGGTCCAGAATTTTGTTTAGGCTGGACAGTTCGTCTCTGGCGCCTTTAGAGGGCGGCTTTTGCTGACCTGGCCGAGAGCTTTTGAATCCAGCGTTTACTGCCGTGCTCTTCGTGATGTCTTCTTTGTTGTGGCATTTTTTATTGTTGTTGCGCCGTGATTTCTCGTTTCCATCTCTAACTTCGGATGTACTGGGGTCGCTGGTGCTGCATCTGGCTAGCCAGCTGTCCTCACCCGCGCAAAAGCGGGTCATGAGGCTTGTTAATGCTGCCATTGTTCTCGGCTTTTCTTGGTCGAGGTATCTGGCAAGCCATTCGTCACGGATGCTATGCTTAAAAGCTGCCAAGGCTTTGGCGTTCGGACAGTCGACAATTTGGTTCTTTTTAGTAAGAAACCTGTTCAAAGTTTTCGGGCTGACTATCCGGGCTATTGAGTTATATGACTCAAATCGTTCGTGTCCGGAGGTCGAACATAAGTCCCTTGAAAATTTGCCCGAAAAGCGTCTTCGAGCTCTTCCCAGCTTCCAAAGGAGTTTTCGGGGAGGCTTTTAAGCTAGTGACGAGCTGGCCCTTTGAGCTTGAGGGGTAAGTACTTGAAGGCGTGGAGATCATCTCCTCGAGCCATATGGATATGGAGGATATAGTCCTCAATCCAGACCCCAGGGTCTGTTGTTCCATCGTATGCCTCTATGTTTACGGGTTTGAATCCCTCTAGAAATTCATGGTCCAACACCTCGTCGGTGAAACATAGGGGGTGTGCGGCCCCCCTGTATCTGGGTGTACCACATTGTTCGGATGTTTGTTGTGTTACATCATATGCTGGGGCGCGCTTGTGTGGTCCATAGATGGATCTGGTTGCGCCGTCCTTTTGGTGCGAGCCCTCGCGTGGATCGCGTATAGGCTTGTGGGTGGCGTTGTTGGCCGCTCTATGTTGGCCGTGAGGTCGTCTATCTGTCCAGGTGGCCATTTTTATCTGGCCAGCGCTCTGTGGGTGGTGGTTCATCTTCGCCTCCCGCATCATCGTCCATACCGTCGATGTCTTCGGAGTCGAAGTCGAGCATGTCGGTTGATTCGTCGACAGTGGCTATTAAGTGGGTGGTGGGTGGGCGTCGAATTTCTCCGTCGTTCGCATCCCAATCCCGTTGGCCATAATCCGGCCAGGGCTCTCCTGACAAAGAGAGAGACCTTAGTGCATTCAGAATGTCGCCGAAGGGCGAATGCTGAAAGATATCCGCGGCGGTGAATTCCATGATCGGCGCCCAATCGGATTCGATTGGGAGGGGCGTGGGCGGTTCGGAGTCAGAAAAAGAGTCCGGCACCTTGGAGTCACGGGCTGCGCATAGGATTATGCTGGTGTTTGGCTCGATCGCCATTGAGACTGCAGCCCCTGAGGCGGTGTCTAACCACCTGTTCTCAATTGGCGCAGTTGGCTCCGAGCTAAGAGTCGGAGCTGATGCGGGCGCGGCCTCTGGGGTACTGTTTGGCGGCAGAGCTAGGTCATACCCATCGTGACAGTGCAGCGCGCCCGGCTGTGGCTCCAATCCGTCGAAGATCAAGTCTCCGCGGATATCGGCCGTGTAGTTCAAACTTCCAAATCTGACCTGACGTCCAGGGGCGTAGCTTTCAATCTGCTCCAGAAGGCCAAGCGAATTAGCCCGTAGTGCAAAGCCGCCGAACACGAAGATCTGTCCGGGGAGAAAAGTCTCACCCTGGACCGCATCGCTATCGATGATAGTAGGAGCCATCAAGCCTAACAGCGACGACATAGAGGAACTCTCAATGAAAGCACCAATGTCGGTGTCAAAACCGGCGGATCTCGGGTAGGGGGTCCCGAACTGTGCGTCTAGGCCGGATGGTAACAGGAGGCACGGGACACGATGTTTTACCCTGGTTCGGGCCCTCTTGATGGAGGTAAAACCCTACGTCCTACTTGATTGATATTGATGATATGGGTAGTACAAGAGTAGATCTACCACGAGATCAGAGAGGCTAAACCCTAGAAGCTAGCCTATGGTATGATTGTATGTTGTGATTGTTGTCCTACGGACTAAAACCCTTCGGTTTATATAGACACCGGAGAGGGTTAGGGTTACACAAGGTCGGTTACAAAGGAGGAGATATCCATATCCGTATTGCCTAGCTTGCCTTCCACGCCAAGGAGAGTCCCATCCGGACACGAGACAAAGTCTTCAATCTTGTATCTTCATAGTCTAACTGTCCGGCCAATGGAGATAGTCCGGCTATCCGGAGACCCCCTAATCCAGGACTCCCTCAGTGGCCTACAGTCAGCGCGGCTCTGATACCAAGCGTTGTGGCACCCCGGCTCAGAGCAACCGGTTTACCATGCATTGCCAGCCCAGAGACCATGTCTTCTGGCAACACACAACATCTTGGTACAGAAAACGACTGCTTTATTGATGCTAGTGGATCAAAGTTTATATTACAACAGGTAGCGAGGCCAAGTGGCACACACGGTGCGGCTGAACAATATGTACATTATTTAGTGAACATAAGGGCCTCGATCATAACAACTACGCGGCAGCGGAACAACGTCGTAGCGGAACTCCATAGCACAAGGACACCGATGTGGACACGATCTAGACTCGGACAGCGCTCCTTTCCCACAAGACTTTCCTGAAATCTGGCATGAAACGCTAGGTTAGTACATTGAATTTACTTGCAAGCTCACAACAGACATAAACATAATGACAAACAATATCATGATAATTAACCAATTATTAATAATGCAAAAACATAACCAACATGTTGTGATCATTCTCTTGTGAGGAAAAACCTCTCGGACTGACTTACCAACGGTGATCGTGCTTGGATCACAAGCGTACCAACCTCAAAGTCTTAATTCCGGTGACCACAACCACCACCAATATTTGGTCTAAAATGATGATCCTTCCGGCGATCACAACCACGACCAACACATGGTCTTAACCAACCCGATGACCTTCCCGCCATCATCAACAGTGCAGAGTTCATAACTTAGTGTGCAAGATTTATTAAATGTTGACCCAATTGTGACCTACATTTGAGTGTGTCCGTAACCGTGAACTCGGCTATCGATAGATTAATACACTCTGCAGAGGTCGCGCACTGTACCGACACCACGGAACCCATGGCCTCGCACTCCCATTCAGGTGGACCAACGACATTCCGACGAAACCCCTCCATTGCCATGACACTCTCCCGGCCACTCCGACTCACTCCCCACAGGGCTAGTCCTGGGTGGCCCCGTGTCTATCAAAGACACAACGACCATCGTCGTGGCCAAAACATAAATTGTCCCACACGGGGACACAGTACCAAAAATCTCAACAACGGGCACACAAGGTTATGTCTGCTTACCGGGCCAAGGTACCGCACGCCCATAACCTTCCCTCATTGGAGGCACCAGCCAGAGGCATGACAACGGACCGAATAAAGGCCTTCCCATAAAGGCAAATGTGGTTTCCCTAGGAAAAACTAGATTCAGTGGCACCATGACCCGGTCAATGATATATTAAAGTTGAGTTATTATCAGGTTCAACTTAAAGTGAAAATAACCGGTGTCATAATATGCCATGAAATGCAACACTAACATATGCATCACATACCAACGGAAATGACTGAGTCAACTATCTCCACACTAAGCATAAATATCAACAACTCATGACACTTCTCTAGTTAGGATTAAACCTTACTTTAAACAGAATCTTTTCTAGCAAATTTATCATTTTTCTCATGCAAGAAAATAACTCCATATAATTACTTATATACATAACTATATTACTCTTTCATAACAAAATTCAATTCTTGTTTCTTTACCAACTTAGTTAGCTTTAAAGTTTCTGTAAATCAAGCATATTAACTTAAACAAGCAACTAACAGAATATAAATAACATAATAGTGATTTAAATGCATGGATTAAATCATTCATTCAAGTAGGAAAATCACAAATATTGTAATGGCACCATGAAAATGTTGTTGTGGCTTGCCTTAGTGCAGATGAGGTTCACAAGCCTCCTGGTGATCCTCAAGACAAGCCTCACCCTCTAAAAATAATTATAAACACAAAAAGAAAACATCAAGAACCCTTCTTAAATTCACCAAAAAATCTAGACACTAGGGAAAAATCCCATTTTTGGTGAGCTGCTAGATTTCTTTACAAAGAATAAAATGCAAAAAAAATCAATTCATTTGGACTTATGGTTAAAGAGTTTTGACTGTTTGAAGCTCTCTGAAAAAATATGAAATTTGAATTTAATTAAAAACAGACTGGGGGTGACGTCGAAGGCATAAAGCCTCGGGGCACCACCACTCTCACTGCTTCACGCGCGTACTGAGCGGCTGACTAGCGGGCCCCGCTAGTTAGGTGAGGGGGGGAGGGGGAAGAAACATAGGACGGCGCGGCTTCGCCAGAGCACACGCTGGTGACGAGGGCTTCTTGGCCAAAACGAGAGGGAGGGCTCGACAGAGGAAACGGAGGCGCACTTGCCCGTACTCGTAGAGTAGCTAGGTGTGGTCGGACGGCGTCGGAATCAACCTCTCTAGCGGCGGCAGAGATTGGAGGTCGCCGGAGACGAAGATGACGGCAAACAAAGGTGACTCCAGGGGCTCCAGCCAGGTGGAACAGCACCACCGGAGAGCGGCGGAGGCCCTGGAAAGGTTGCCCAGGCCTGGGAGGGCATGGAGCTACGGAGACGACCCGAGGGGATCGCCGGCGAGCTCGAGCTCGGGGACGGCGGCCCACGGCCTGCCTAGCCGAGCTACGGCTACCTACGAGATTGTGGAGTGTGTGGTAGGTGTGGATGGTGCTCGAGGAGGCTGGGGAGGGGTCCATTTATAGCCGAGCATCGAGCGGGGTTCGGGCTCCCGTGGTGGACACCTGGACACGGCACCCAGCGACGAACAGCGTCAGCGAGAGGTGGAGAAGGCGACGCAGCTCACGCAGGGACTGTGGGCGAACGGGGACGAGCACAGGGGCACTGGGCTGATGATGAGCACAGTGCACACCGCATTGTTACGTTGGCCGGACCGTGCCCGTGCTCGCTGTGGCAAGCTCCGACATCAACGAGTGCTAGGAGGGAGTTAAGAGAGCTTAGACGAAGATTGTGGCGAAGTTGGCAAGGCTAGGCAGTCGGGGAAGCAAGCACACAAGCAACAGAGGCTCGGGCGCGACTCAGAGCGCGTCGACACGCAGGTTGGCATCGTGTACACACTTGGTCAAAGCGTGAACTCTGCCCTCAGGCTGACCTAAGTCCAAATTTCATGTCTGGCTTGTTGTTCGTGGTAGTTTTGAAGATTACCACGCTTTGGTTTGGACCACAGACGCACTAGGATAGATTTCAACAGCCTAGTAAGTTTCTGATAAGTGACTTTGAGAGCTTACTGTGGTCAAATGGCTGGGAGTTGAGGGCTGGGCTTTGGAGGTTAGCAATCATCTACTAAGGTGATGATGCACAAAAAATATCAGCCACAATGGAGCAAGTAAAATGGTAGTTGCTGTAGAAACCACCATTTCTGCCTAGAACAGAAAATATTTTCTATAGCAAAAATATTCCAAAAAGTTATGAAATATTTTTTCTCAGGAAGGTGCCCTATGGTTAAAAGAATATTTGTGAATTTTCTTAGATTTTTTTGGGCAAGAAAAATTGGGGTTGCTTTGGAGCACATTGAGCTAGCTAGGGTTTAAGAGAGGGAAATGAATATTTTTTATTTAAGAAAAATATTCCAATTATTATTTTGAGGTGAACCAGAGAGGGAATGATAGTTAGAGAGGGAAATGGGACACTTGGGTGAAATCCAAGGGGTACCCAAGTGTTTAAGTCCATATGAAAAGATTCAAAACTCCAAATTTCAAATTCAAACCAATTGAAAATCAGGCAAAGAAAAGAGGGCAAAAACCAGGCTGTCACAATATTGCACTTGTATCACCATCTCTTCGCCGAACTAGTGCACTGATACATCTCCGACCTATCTATAATTTTTGATTGTTCCATGATATTATATTATCTGTTTTGGATGTTAATGGGCTTTATTTTACACTTCTATATTATTTTTGGGACTAACCTATTAACCCAAGGCGCAGTGCAAATTGCTGTATTTTGCCTATTCCAGTGTTTCGCAGAGAAGGAATATCAAACGGAGTCCAAACGGAATGAAACCTTCGGGAGCATGATTTTTGGAACAAACGTGGTCCAGAGGACTTGGAGTGGACGTCAAGAAACGAACAAGGTGTCCACGAGGCAGGGGCGCGCCTACCCCCCCCCCCCCGGGGAGCGCCCTCCCCCCTTGTGGGCCCCTCGTGGCTCAACCGACCTACTTCTTCCTCATATATATGTTCACATACCCTGAAAACATCCAGGAGCACCATGAAACCCTAAATCCACCATCGCAACCTTTTGTACCCAAGAGATCCCATCTTGGGGCCTTTTCCGGAGCTCCACCGGAGGGGGCATTGATCACGGAGGGCCTCTACATCAACTCCATGGCCCCTCCGATGATGTGTGAGTAGTTTACTTCAGACCTTCGGGTCCATAGTTATTAGCTAGATGGCTTCTTCTCTCTCTTTGAATCTCAATACAAAGTTCTCCTCGATCTTCTTGGAGATCTATTCGATGTAACTCTTTTTGCGGTGTGTTTGTCGAGATCCGATGAATTGTGGGTTTATGATCAAGTCTATCTATGAACGATATTTGATTCTTCTCTAAAATCTTTTATTCATGTTTGGTTATCTTTGCGAGTCTATTCGAATTATAAGTTTGGTTTGGCCTAATAGATTGATCTTTTTTGCAATGGGAGAAGTGCTTAGCTTTGGGTTCCATCTTGTGGTGCTCGATCCCAGTGACAGAAAGGGAAATGACACGTATTGTATTGTTGCCATCGAGGATAAAAAGATGGGGTTTATATCATATTGCTTGAGTTTATCCCTCTACATCATGTCATCTTACCTAATGTGTTACTCTGTTCTTATGAACTTAATACTCTAGAAGCATGTTGGATAGCAGTCGATGTGTGGAGTAACAGTAGTAGATGCGGGTAGGAGTCGGTCTACTTGTCACGGACGCGATGCCTATATACATGATCATGCCTAGATATTCTCATAATTATTCGCTTTTCTATCAATTACTCGACAGTAATTCATTCACCCACTATAATACTTATGTTATCTTGAGAGAAGCCACTAGTGAAACCTATGCCCCCCGGGTCTATTTTCCATCATATAAGTTTCCAATCTATTTTACTTTGCAATATTTACTTTCAATCTATATCGTAAAAATACCAAAAATATTTATCTTATCATTATTATCTCTATCAGATCTCACTCTCGTAAGTGACCATGAAGGGATTGACAACCCCTTTATGGTGTTGGTTACGAGGTTCTTATTTGTTTGTGCAGGTATGAGGGACTTGCGTGTGGCCTCCTATTGGATTGATACCTTGGTTCTCAAAAACTGACGGAAATACTTAGCTACTTTGCTACATCACCCTTTCCTCTTCAAGGGAAAACCAATGCAGTGCTCAAGAGGTAGCAAGAAGGATTTTTGGCGCCGTCACCGGGGAGTCTACGCACAAGTCAAGACATACCAAGTACCCATCACAAACTCTTATCCCTCGCATTACATTTTTTCCATTAGCCTCTTGTTTTCCTCTCCCCCACTTCACCCTTGCCGTTTTATTCGCCCTCTTTTTTCGTTCCCCTTCTATTTTCTAGTCTGCCTCTTTTTGCTTGTTTCTTGTTTGCTTGTGTGTTGGATTGCTTGCTCGTCACGATGGCTCAAGATAATACTAAATTGTGTGACTTTTCCAATACCAACAATAATCATTTTATTAGCACTCCGATTGCTCCTCTTATCGATGCTAAATCTTGTGAAATTAATGCTACCTTGCTGAATCTTATCATGAAAGATCTGTTTTCCGGCCTTCCTAGTGAAGATGCCGCTACCCATCTAAACAACTTTGTTGATTTCTGTGATATGCAAAAGAAGAAATGTGTGGATAATGATATTGTTAAATTGAAGCTATTCCCATTTTCTCTTAGAGATCGTGCTAAAACTTCATTTTCGTCTTTGCCTAAAAATAGTATCGATTCACGGAATAAGTGCAAAGATGCTTTTATCTCTAAGTATTTTCCTCCCGCTAAGATCATCACTCTTAGAAACGATATTATGAATTTTGATCAACTTGATAATGAACATGTTTCACAAGCTTGGGGGAGAATGAAATTAATGATAAGTAATTGCCCTACACATGGTTTGAATCTTTGGATGATTATACAAAATTTTATGCCGGATTGAACTTTGCTTATAGAAATCTTTTAGATTCGGCCGCAAGAGGCACTTTTATGGAAATCACTTTAAGAGAAGCTACTAAACTCCTAGATAATATTATGTTTAATTATTCTTAATGGCATACTGAAAGATCTACTAATAAAAAGGTGCATGCTATAGAACAAATCAATGTTTTGAGTGGAAAGATGGATGAACTTATGAATTTTTTTGCTAATAAGAGTGTATCTTCTTATCCTAATGATATGCCTTTGTCTACTTTGATTGATAATAATAATGAATCTACGGATGTGAATTTTGTTGGTAGGAACAATTTTGGTAATAACGCGTATATAGGTAGTTTTCCTAGTAATTCCTCTAATAATTATGGTAATTCCTACAACAATTCTTATGGAAATTATAATAAGATGCCCTCTGATTTTGAATCTAATATTAAAGAGTTTATTAGTTTGCAAAAGAGTTTCAATGCTTTGATTGAAGAAAAATTGTCTAAGATTGATGAGTTGGCTAGGAACGTGGATAGAATTTCTCCTGATGTTGATTCTTTGAAAAATAGATCTATTCCACCTAAGAATGATATCAATGAGTCTCTCAAAGCAATGAGAATTTCCATTGATGAGTGAAGAGAAAGAACCGCTAGGATTCCTGCTAAAAAAGATTGCTTTGTGAAAGCGTGTTCTTCTAGTTTCCATGATAATAAAGATGAAGATCTGAAGTTATTGATGTGTCCCCTATTAAATCTTTGTTTTGCAATATGAATCTTGATAATGATGGGACTGGAGATGAGTCAACTTTAGTTAGAAGGCATCCCAATGATTCGGAGTTTTTAGATCTTTATGCAAAAATTGATAAAAGTGGGATTGGAGAGGTCAATACTTTAAGTACCAATGAACCCACTATCTTGGATTTCAGGGAATTTAATTATGATAATTATTCTTTAATAGATTGTATTTCCTTGTTGCAATCCGTGCTAAATTCTCCGCATGCTTATAGTCAAAATAAAGCTTTTACTAAACATATTGTTGATGCTTTAATGCAATCTTATGAAGAAAAGCTTGAATTGGAAGTTTCTATCCCTAGAAAACTTCATGATGAGTGGAAACCTACTATTAAAATTAAGATTAAAGATCATGAATGCTTTGCTTTATGTGATTTGGGTGCTAGTGTTTCAGCGATTGCTAAAACTTTGTGTGATTTGCTAGGTTTCTGTGAATTTGATGATTGTTCTTTAAACTTGCATCTTGCATATTCCACCATTATGAAACCTATGGGAAGAATTAATGATGGTATTATTGCTGCAAATAGGGATTATGTGCCCGTAGATTTCATTGTCCTTGATATAGATTGCAATCCTACATGTCCTATTATTCTTGTTGACCTTTTGTTAGAACGATTGGTGCAATTATTGATATGAATGACGGGAATATTAGATTCCAAATTCCGTTAAGGAAGGGCATGGAACACTTTCCTAGAAAGAAAATTAAATTACCTTATGAATCTATTATGAGGGCCACTTATGGATTGCATACCAAAGATGATAATCCCTAGATCTATCCTTGCTTTTATGCCTAGCTAGGGGCGTTAGCGCTTGTTGGGAGGCAACCCAATTTTATTTTTATTTCTTGCTTTTTGCTCCTGCTTAGTAATAAATAAATTATTTAGCTTCTGTTTTGGTTTTGTTTTTTGTGTTTAATTAGTGTTTGTGCCAAGTAGAACCGTTGGGAAGACTTGGGGAAAGTCTTGTTGAACTTGTTGTAAAAAACAGAAACTTTGTTTAATTAGTGTTTCTTGCTTTTTGGTTCTTTTTAGTAATAAATAATTAATCTAGCCTCTGTTTAGATGTGGTTTTATGATTTTAATTAGTTTTTGTGCCAAGTAGAACCTTTGGGAAGACTTGGGGAAAGTCTTTGCGATCTTGCTGTAAAAAATAGAAACTTTAGCGCTGACGAGATTTGCTGCCATTTTTACTGGAGAGTGATATTTAGTTAATTCTTTTTGAATATGATTAATAGATAATCACGTCCAGCAATTTATTTTAGAATTTTTGGGGTTCCATAATTGTTCGAAACCTACAGATTACTACAGACATTTCTGTTTTTGACAGATTCTGTTTTTCGTGTGTTGTTTGCTTATTTTGATGAAGCTATGGCTAGTAATAGAGTTTATGAACCATAGAAAAGTTGTAATATAGTAGGTTTAACACCAATATAAATAAAGAATGAGTTCATTACAGTACCTTCAAGTGGTGGTTTTTTTTCTTTTACTAACGGAGCTCACGAAATTTTCTTTTAAGTTTTGTGTTGTGAAGTTTTCAAGTTTTGGGTAAAGATTTGATGGATTATGGAACAAGGAGTGGAAAGAGCCTAAGCTTGGGGACGCTGTAACGCCCCGAGACCGATGTGCCAGGTGTCTTCCAGTTATTCGCTATGTTGCCTTGTCTTTTGTTTGCATGTTGCATCTTGTCATGTCATCATGTGCATTGCCTCATCATGTTTTTCAAAACTTGCATCCGTCCCGGTCTCCTCGTTCTTTCCGTTGTCCGTTCTGACCCCAGATACACATGCACGCGCCCGCGGCACCTCCGAAATACTATTTTATAAGTGGCTGAAAAATGTTCTCGGAATGGGATGAAAGTTGGCGTGTGGCCTTATTATAGTGTAGATAGACCACCTGTCAAGTTTCATTGCATTTGGAGTCTGTTTGATACCCCAACGGATAACTATCTCGGCAGTATAGCCGGTCTTTTCATCGGACGTTTTCGGTCTCCGGAAATAGTCGTCGGGCCTCTCCCTCTTCTCTTCTCTCAGCTCGAGCCCTTCTGCACAGCCCACAAATTCAAACCGACCCCTCGCATGCGTGTCCGAAACTTCCCCGGACCCGACCCGGACAGTTGTCACCGTTGGGTCCGTATCATCCCCAAACGTCTACAAAACATCTCCGTTTTGTTAACTGGGCTCCCTACCTATTTTCTCAAACCGTCTGATTTCAATCGGAGGGACTAGATCACCCCTACCCAATTCTACTAGTTGTATATAATGGGGCAACCCTAGATTTTAGGCAGGCTGTCCCATCCACCCCAAGCCGCCGCCACTCCTCCTGTCTCTTCCTCCTCGGGTGCATCCCCGATCCAAAATCCCCTCCTCGCTTTCACCACCAAACCAACCCGAGCCAGCCACCTCTCCTTCCACTTAGCATCTCCATCGGGATACATCCCGCATCCTCCCCTGTCCAATGGAGCCGCCAACAACCTCATCCTCCATGGGGATCCACCCCGATTCCCTTCCAACAAACCACCTGTGCCCGAGCCTCCCCTCGAGCTCCTTCTCCTCATCCAACCGTAGCGCGTGCAGCCTTCCCCCCCCCCCCCCCCCCCCCCCCCCCCCCCCCCCCCCCCCCCCCCCCCCCCCCCGCACCCTCACCTCCGTCCGGTCAGCCACGCTGCCGGCGGACCCGCAGATGAGCATCGCCGCCCGTCTCCTCTTTCTCCCCCCTTTTCCTCTCTTTCCTACTCTAACCTCTTTCCCTCGTTTGATTTCTTCTCTGCCAGGAAACGAACGGGGTCGCCCCTAATGTCGTGGCTGCCGGCGACCGAAGCAGCCGCGTGTCCTCTCCTTTCCGTCCTTGCTGTCCCCGTCGCCTGATCACACTCCCGCACATGACGCCCCTGCACCGAACCTGCTGCTGCTCTGTATCAGTCCATCCCCGCGCCGACCTTCACTGCTTCCATGCTGTTCTTCGCCTCCCGGAGCAAGTCCCTGCACCGTCCCCTTCTGTTTCGTCATCGCACGCAGGGAGGACGACCCCAGCGCCTGGTCTCACTTCACCATTGACTGCGCCCCCTTCCACTTTGTTCGATCCAGCCGTCCTCGACCTCCGCAGCCTCCTCCTTGACCAAGACCTCCGCCTCATCGAGTGATGTCGCCGCGCCAAGTCCCCTGCATCGAGCCGCCGCCCTGCTGCCAAGTTCCGCCGCTGCCGCTGCAAGTCCCACGCCGCTGCGAAGGAATGGCTACGTTGCTGTCGCCGTGATCTGACTCGTCGAATGGATCGACAAGACCCTGCAAGCGCCCCTCCCATGGCGCCTTGGCCTCCTCTGCTTCCCACGTCGCCGGAGTCCATCGAGCCCGATCCGCCGCCGCGCCCTACATCACCTGAAGCCGCCCCGCGTCTCGCCTCCTCTGTCTGCTTCCTCTGCATCGAGCGAGGCCAGGAAACCGCCCCCACGTTGACTTCTAGTCGAGAGGCTCCAGTCGGCCTCGTCCAGATCTTCCAGGCCCAACATCGCGAGTTTCCCTCCAAGGCCCAGCGCCTGCAGGAGCTGGGCTTGGCCCATGGTGAGGGCACCCCGCGCCACTCTTTTTTTTCTTCTTTCTTTCATTCCCCTTGTTTGGCCAGTCTGCTGTTTTTCAGCCCATAGATGTGTTTTTAGTTTTGTGATTTTACTAATTTTTCCTTCACATGCATAATTACAGAATATGCCATCACTTTAAAAATGCTCACACCTAAATAACCGTGCACGGGATTTAAACAAACTTAATATGTAACTTGACTAGAATTTCATGTAGTTTCACAATATGCCACTTTCATGCATGTTTAAAATGTTAAAATAGATGTTTGCATCAATTTTCTCATATGCCATGCTAAAATGCTTTAATTCATAACTTTTTAACCGTAGCTCCAAATTTAATAATCTTTATATGTAAATGGGGTAGAATAATGCATAGTTTAACATGGTGACATCTCTTTGCATGTTTAACAACTCTAAAATATGCTTTAGGGCAGAACATTTCCAAATCTCATATATATGCTCATGAGGATTTCTAAGCACTTGTTGCTTGTTGTTCCGGCCTCATTTAAATTTGCCTAGATAGGTAGTTTTCATATGCTCCACCTCTTGCCATGTTTAACAACATTTAATATTGTTGGGTACCTAAACAAGAGTGAACTAAATAAGTTACGTGGTGTCCCGTTAATATGCAAAGGAGTTGCATATTGAGCTCCACTTAATTTGTAGGATTGTTTGTGCACTTTGCCATGCCATGCTTCATTAAACCGGACATGCATCATTCTTGATTGTGCATCATGTCATGTTAATGTGATGGTTGTTTATTATGTTGTTTGCTTCTTTCCAGTGTTTCTCCTTCGGGTTAGTTCCGTTAACGTCGCGTTGGTGAGGATCCGTTTGAATACGTCCGTTTGTCTTCTTCATGGACTCGTTCTTCTTCCTTGCGGGATCTCAGGCAATATGACCATACCTCGAAATCACTTCTATCTTTGCTTGCTAGTTGCTCGCTTTATTGCTATGCGTATGCTGCGATACCTACCACTTGCTATATCATGCCTCCCATATTGCCATGAGCCTCTAACCCACCTTGTCCTAGCAAACCGTTGTTTGGCTATGTTACCGCTTTGCTCAGCCCCTCTTATAGCGTTGTTAGTTGCAGGTGAAGATTGGAGTTTGTTCCATGTTGGAACATGATTATTGATGGGATATCGCAATATCTCTTGTTTAATTAATGCATCTATATACTTGGTAAAGGGTGGAAGGCTCGGCCTTATGCCTGGTGTTTTGTTCCACTCTTGCTGCCCTAGTTTCCGTCATACCGGTGTTATGTTACTTGATTTTGCGTTCCTTACATGGTTGGGTTATAATGGGAACCCCTTGACAGTTCGCCTTGAATAAAACTCCTACAGCAAAGCCCAACCTTGGTTTTACCATTTGCACTAACAACCTATCACCTTCCCTTAGGTTCTGCAGACTCAAGGGTCATCTTTATTTTAACCCACGCCCCCGGGCCAGTGCCTCTCTGAGTGTTGGTCCGAAATGGCCGGCCTGCGGGGCCACCTCGGGGAAACTTGAGGGTTGGTTTTACTCGTAGCTTGACCTATCCGGTGTTGCCCTGGGAATGAGATATGTGCAGCTCCTATCAGGATGTCGGCGCATCGGGCGGCTTTGCTGGTCTTGTTTTACCATTGTCGAAATGTCTTGTAACCAGAATTCCGAGCCTGGTCGGGTCTTCCTAGGAGGAGGAATATCCTTCGTTAACCGTGAGAGCTTGTGATGGGCTAAGTTGGGACACCCCTGCAGGGTTTTGAACTTTCGAAAGCCATGCCCGCGGTTATGGGCAGATGGGAATTTGTTAATGTCCGGTTGTAGAGAACTTGACACTTGACTTAATTAAAATGCATCAACCATGTGTGTAGCCGTGATGGTCTCTTTCCGGCAGTGTCCGGGAAGTGAACACGGTGTTGGAGTTATGCTTGGACGTAAGTAGTTTCAGGGTCACTTCTTGATCACTTCTAGTTCACGACTGTGCTTTTCCTCCTCTTCTCGCTCTCTTTTGCATAAGTTAGCCACCATATATGCTAGTGCTTGCTGCAGCTCCACCTCATAACTTTTACCTACCCATAAGCTTAAATAGTCTTGATCGCGAGGGTGTGAGATTGCTGAGTCCCCGTGACTCACAGATTACTTCCAAAACCAGCTTGTAGGTGCCGATGAAACCGCGCAGGTGACGCAACCGAGCTCAAGGAGGAGCTCGATGAAGATCTTGTTCATTGGTTGTTTTGGTTCCAGTTGAAGAGTAGTGGAGCCCAGTTGGGGCGATTGGGGATCTTTTGCATTAGGGGTAGTCTTCTTTTATTTTGGGTCCCATAGTCGGACCTTGATTGTATCTGGTTGATGTAATGCTATATTTATGTATGGTGTGAAGTGACGATTGTAAGCCAACTATGTACCTCTTTCTTATTCAGTACATGGGATGTGTAAAGATTACCCCTTTTGCGACATTACCTACAATGCGGTTATGCCTCTAAGTCGTGCTCCGACACATGGGAGATATAGCTGCATCATGGGTGTTACAAATTGGTAATCAGAGCCTTCCCCGACTTAGGAGCCCCCTGCTTGATCGAATCGCTGTTGTTGTTGAGTCTAGAAAAAAAAGTTTTGAGGCATAGGATTATATACATCGGAGAGTAGGATTCTTTTTACTCCTCAGTCCCTTCGTCGCTCTGGTGAGGCATCCTGACGTAGAGTTTTGACTCTTCTCTTCTCAAATTAAATGAAATTTTTTTAGGATCACGCGGGTATCTTGGAATCGTTCTGATGGTTTTGTGACGAGAACATTGTTCTTGGCGCCTCCTGACAATTAGGGGTTGTGGCAGTGTCCCGGGAAGTTGAGCTCTGAGGTGTTGTCGTCACAAATTTTATCATTGCAGTTCTGGAATACCTGAGTTTCGCCGATATTGAAAATCTCTTTTATGCAGTTGTTGGTGAGATAACCTCGACGCCACCTAGTACTGGGGCGGGAGTTTGGGAGTATTGCCATAACTCGTATAACGGATGCTTTTTGAAGGTTGAGGTAAATGATTTATGAAGGTTTCTTGGTTATGTGTTGAAGGATGGATACAGCTGGATGTAGGATTTGCTAGTTTTGGGTGAGATATTATGCTTCCCCTGTATCCCAACACCTGATTGCATAACCGGAAAGTTTTGGGAGTTTATAAGTGGGAATTCAAGTAGCTCCTAGGATATCTTTCCGAAAGATGTATGATATGAAATTGGGGTTCGACGTCTAGTGGTCCGCCTATCCACGGTTGGTTTTATAGTGGTCTCGTTGTGTCTTAAAGAGTCCTTGGCTATGCTGACTCGGGGACGCTTCGTATGTCATGTGCACTGCCTTGTACATGATGGTGCTGTACGATCGAGCCTGTGTGGGCCCCACCACGAAAACTTTGGACGAAATCTCTATCATATGTTTGTTCCGGCTTATTTTGCAAGCCAATCCTTTTGTTTTTGTCTTGAGTTGTGGTATTCGAGTTGCTTCGAAGTCAAATGTTGATTCCATACCTTTCCTAAGTGGTGTTCTCATATTTCTATGTGAATACTAATCCTTCTTGATCATCGAGATTGTGTTATCAATCCTTTTCAACCGGCGTGTTTCTCTTCAAGTGGATCCGATCATTTCAACATCAGCAAGATCAATTATCATTTCTTCTCAACGGTGTTTGCTTCATCCATCCTAAATTGCCTTTGTTTTTCCCCCCCCCCCCCCCCTTTTTTTTTCGGGGCTCACATTTCTTAATCAAGTATCCATCTTATCGATGTGAAGTCTCTTCGCTCTTCTCAGTCAATGTTCTTATCCGATGGTTCTCATGAAGATGCTCCACAAGTTTATTATTCTTCCTGCTCTTTTATTCTCTGGTGGATTAAATTCAAGCTTTGTTGATCCTTTTTCCTTGTTTCAAATACCTTCTCATGCCGGTGCACCTCATGTTCATTCTTTTCTCGCTATTCAATTGTTTCTCAGTGCTCAAGGTATCTCGAAAATTCGTGTTTCCACTCTACATTCGTTCAAACTCTTTCGAGGATGTTATCTCATTCAATCCATTTATTTCAGCCGGTGCAATCTCTCTTTCGGGCAATCGTTCAAAGGTGTATCTTTCAGTGGGCCCTAACCCACAGGTCTTTTCCCAGGATCTTACCTGGCTCTTCTAATTTTACAGAAGCTATCCTCAGATTTTATTTCAAAGTTGACATAAGAATGAATCATCATAAGTCATATGCCTTTCTCCAAGATCTTTCATATTCTTTTCACCGTTAGATCAACCTTTCTATTCGTCATCCCGGAGTATCTCAACAACTCATGGTGGTGTTTCTCGTCATCATTCTCAATTTTCCAAGACCGAAGAAGAGTTTCTCTTAAATCTTGCTCCATTCTCTTAAAGATTCATGGTTCTAGCTTATTGTCATCCTCTCATAATTGTTTTTGATTGTGACAATTCTTTTCACCCTTCTGGAGTAATTCAGGAGTCTTTTCAATTTGATTCTCCGGAGCCCATCATTTCAGAAGACTTGTTCATTCTCAGCTTTTAGCTATCATTCTCTAAATCTTACCGGTGCATCGTTCAAGTATTCTCCAATCAGTTCTTGATCTCTTCGTTCTCTTGTATCTAAACTCTCTCTTGTATTTTCATTCGTTTGCTAATTCTTACCGGTGATTCATCCCTTTACTTCATTCATTTATAATTCTTATGGTGGTTCGTTCAAGAGTTCTTCTCCTTCGTTGTCATACAGATTCATTCGTTCTTCATCCTAGCGGTGGATCATCGAAGACTTTCTCAAGTAATGCTATATCACTCTTAATCCTTTCTACGAGAATAAGTAGTGTGCCATATCCTTTGTTTGTCATCTATTCAATTGGTGAGGGATAAGCATAATGTAATTCTTATTCTTGTTTCATCGAGTGAATTCAATTCCTTATTCCGGAGGTTCATCAAAATTCTTGTTTTCTTTTGTTCATCTTTCTTTTACGGAGTTCCAAGTTTCCACTTTATCTTGTCGCAAAGATCCATCTAAATCATCGCAAGGCTTCACCTTGTGTTTTCAACTTCTCTTTCCTTTTGTTTGATCATCCTTTTATTACTAGAGTTCCTCATGGAGGTTCATCAAGGACTTAAAGCCTTTTTGAAGTGTTCATCAAGATTGTTTTCAAAGAAGCTCAAGTATTCTTCATCTTGCAATCCGGAGTGCAATTCTTTCTTCCGTATCATTGGAGGTGGTATTATGTCATTCTTGATAACTTGAGATCATGTTTCATGATTCACAAATTATCAAGAATGAGATATTTTAAATCCAGCAATCTAGTCATTGGAGTTATCTTGGGTTATATTTCACCTAAAGCCTTCCCTAAGGATTGTTGCTATTATGGTGCTTACAAATGACCCAAGTTCTTTATCCTCCCGGTGAAATAGTTTCTCGTGTCCTTGTTCATATCAATCAAATATATTGTTTTCCGTTAGTGGCAGAATTTCACCTCAAATTTTAAGATGTCTTCCATAATCCCACATCAAGCTTATCCTCTCGTTGTTGTTTTTTTCCAACAACTCCGTTCGACCCTTCTCCTAAAGATGCTTTCAAGCTCATTCGAGGTAGAAGATATTGTTTCTCCTCCGTTCATTCCATTCCATCCTCTCATTTCTTCCAGAGGCATGGTGATGTTGCTCTCTTCGACTCATCATCTTGTTTTGTCAAGATCATGTTTCTTTCTTTTGCTTATCCATTTATCCGGAGTGTTGTGCCCTCTGCACAAGTTCTTTCCATCTTATCAAGTTTCATATCACTTTTCTAACAGAGTGTTGTCCGAATTTGTTCTTCCTTGTTCCTCTTTTCTAATGGAGAGTTATCAACTTCGTTCATCTCAGTTGTATTCTTTTCTCGAAATGGCTTAACCTTTCAAGGTTCTTTGGTTTCACTCATTTGTCAAATAAGCAACTTAGTTTTACCTCTTCTCTTTCTCTTCCGTTTTTCCCTCCTGTGCCATTCTAGATCTCGGGACGAGATCCTCTCATAGTGGTGGAGTGTTGTAACGCCCTGAGACCGATGTGCCAGGTGTCTTCGAGTTATTCGCTGTGTTGCCTTGTCTTTTGTTTGCATGTTGCATCTTGTCATGTCATCATGTGCATTGCATCATCATGTTTTTCAGAACTTGCATCCGTCCCGATCTCCTCGTTCTTTCTGTTGTCCGTTCTGAGCCCAGACACACTTGCACGCGCCCGTGGAACCTCCGAAATATTATTTTATAAGTGGCCGAAAAATGTTCTTAGAATGGGATGAAAGTTGGCGTGTGGTCTTATTATAGTGTAGATAGACCGCCTGTCAAGTTTCATCGCATTTGGAGTCTGTTTGATGCCCCAACGGATAACTATAGCGGCAGTATAGCCGGTCTTTTCGTCGGATGTTTTCGGTCTCTGGAAACAGTCGCCGGGCCTCTCTCTCTTCTCTTCTCTCAGCTCGAGCCCTTCTGCACAGCCCACAAATTGAAACTGACCCCTCGCATGCGTGTTCGAAACTTCCCAGGACCCGACCCGGACAGTTGTCACTGTTGGGTCCGGATCATCCCCAAACGTCTACAAAACATCTCCGTTTTGTTAATTGGGCTCCCTACCTATTTTCTCGGACCGTCTGATTTCAATCGGAGGGACTAGATCACCCCAACCCAATTCTACTAGTTGTATATAATGGGGCAACCCTAGATTTTAGGCAGGCTGTCCCATCCACCCCAAGCCGCCGCCACTCCTCCTGTCTCTTCCTCCTCGGGTTCATCCCCGATCCAAAATCCCCTCCTCGCTTTGACCACCACACCAACCCGAGCCAGCCACCTCTCCTTCCACTTAGCATCTCCGTCGGGATCCATCCCACATCCTCCCCTGTCCAATGGAGCCACCAACAACCTCATCCTCCATGGGGATCCACCCCGATTCCCTTCCAACAAACCACCTGTGCCCGAGCCTCCCCTCGTGCTCCTTCTCCTCATCCAACCATACCACCTGCAGCCTCCCCCCCCCCCCGCCTCCGTCCGGTCAGCATCGCCACCCGTCTCCTCTTTCTCCCACTATTTTCTTCTCTTTCCTCCTCTAACCTCTCTCCCTCGTTTGATTTCTTCTCTGCCAGGAAACGAATGGGGTCGCCCCTGATGCCATGGTCGCCGGCGACCGAAGCAGCCGCGCGTCCTCTCCTTTCTGTCCGTGCCGTCCCCGTCGCCTGACCGCGCTCCCGCACATGACGCCCCTACACCGAACCTGCTGCTGCTCTGTATCAGTCAATCCCCGCGCCGACCTTCACTGCTTCCACGCCGTTCTTCGCCTCCCGGAGAAAGTCCCTGCGCTGTCCCCTTCTGTTTCGTCATCGCACGCGGGGAGGACGACCCCAGCGCCTGGTCTCGCATCACCGTTGACTGCGCCCCTTCCACTTCGTTCGATCCAGCCGTCCTGGACCTCCATAGCCTCCTCCTCGACCAAGACCTCCGCCTCATCGAGTGAAGCCGCCGTGCCAAGTCCCCTGCGTCGAGCCGCCGCCCTGCTGCCAAGTTCCACCGCTGCCGCTGCAAGTCCAACGCCCCTGCGAAGGAATGGCTACGCTGTCATCGTCGTGATCTGACTTGTCGAATGGATCGACAAGACCCTGCAAGCGCCCCTGCCATGGCGCCCTGGCCTCCTCTGCTTCCCACGTCGCCGGAGTCCATCGAGCCCCATCCGCCGCCGCGCCGTACATCGCCTGAAGCCTCCCTGCGTCTCGCCTCCTCCGTCTGCTTCCTCTGCATCGAGCGAGGCCAGGAAACCGCACCCGTGTTGACTTCTAGTCGTGAGGCTCCAGACGGCCTCGTCTAGATCTTCCAGGCCCAACATCGCCAGTTTCCCTCCAAGGCCCAGCGCCTGCACCAGCTGGGCTTGGCCCATGGTAAGGGCACCCCGCGACCCTCTTTTTTTCTCCCCCCCCCCGTTGGGCCAGTCTGCTTTGTTTCGGCCCATAGATGTTTTCTTAGTTCTGTGATTTTACTAATTTTTCCTTCACATGCATAATTATAGAATATGCCATCACTTTAAAAATGCTCACACCTAAATAACCGTGCATCGGATTTAAACAAACTTAATACGTAACTTGACTAGAATTTCATGTAGTTTCACAATATGCCACTTTCATGCATGTTTAAAATGTTTAAGTAGATGTTTGCATTAATTTGCTCATATGCCATGCTAAAATGCTTTAATTCATAACTTTTTAACCGTAGCTCCAAATTTAATAATCTTTATATGTAAATGGGGTAGAATAATGCATAGTTTAACATGGTGGCATCTCTTTGCATGCTTAACCACTCTAAAATATGCTTTAGGGCAGAATATCTCCAAATCTAATATATATGCTCATGAGGATTTCTCCGGACTTGTTGCTTGTTGTTCCGGCCTCATCTAAATTTGCCTATATAGGTAGTTTTCATATGCTCCACCTCTTGCCATGTTTAACAACATTTAATATTGTTGGTACCTAAACAAGTGTGAACTAAATAAGTTACGTGGTGTTCCGTCAATATGCAACGGAGTTGAATATTGAGCTCCACTTAATTTGTAGGATTGTTTGTGCACTTTGCCATGCCATGCTTCATTAAACAGGACATGCATCATTCTTGATTGTGCATCATGTCATGTTTATGTGATGGTTGTTTATTATGTTGTTTTATTCTTTCCGGTGTTGCTCCTTCGGGTTAGTTCCGTTAACGTCGCGTTGGTGAGGATCCGTTCGAATACGTCTGTTTGTCTTCTTCATGGACTCGTTCTTCTTCCTTGCGGGATCTCAGGCAAGATGAGCATACCCTCGAAATCACTTCTATCTTTGCTTGCTAGTTGCTCGCTCTATTGCTATGCCTATGCTGCGATACCTACCACTTGCTATATCATGCCTCCCATATTGCCATGAGCCTCTAACCCACCTTGTCCTAGAAAACCGTTGTTTGGCTATGTTACCGCTTTGCTCAGCCCCTCTTATAGCGTTGTTAGTTGCAGGTGAAGATTGGAGTTTGTTCCATGTTGGAACATGATTATTGTTGGGATATCACAATATCTCTTGTTTAAATAATGCATCTATATACTTGGTAAAGGGTGGAAGGCTCGGCCTTATGCCTGGTGTTTTGTTCCACTCTTGCCGCCCTAGTTTTCGTCATACCGGTGTTATGTTCCTTGATTTTGCGTTCCTTACACGGTTGGGTTATAATGGGAACCCCTTGACAGTTTGCCTTGAATAAAACTCCTCCAGCAAAGGCCAACTTTGGTTTTACCATTTTCACTAACAACCTATCACTTTCCCTTGGGTTCTGCAGACTCAAGGGTCATCTTTATTTTAACCCCCCCTGGGCCAGTGCTTCTCTAAGTGTTGGTCCGAAATGGGCAGCCTGTGGGGCCACCTCGGGGAAATTTGAGGGTTGGTCTTACTCGTAGCTTGACCTATCCGGTGTTTCCCTGAGAACGAGATATGTGCAGCTCCTATCAGGATGTCGGCGCATCGGGCGGCTTTGCTGGTCTTGTTTTACCATTGTCGAAATGTCTTGTAACCGGGATTCCGAGCCTGATCGGGTCTTCCTGGGAGAAGGAATATCCTTCGTTGACCATGAGAGCTTGTGATGGGCTAAGTTGGGACACCCCTACAGGGTTTTGAACTTTCGAAAGTCGTGCCCGCAGTTATGGGCAGATGGGAATTTGTTAATGTCCGATTGTAGAGAACTTGACACTTGACTTAATTAAAATGCATCAACCGCATGTGTAGCCGTGATGGTCTCTTTCCAGCGGTGTCCCGGAAGTGAACACGATGTTGGAGTTATGCTTGAACGTAATTAGTTTCAGGGTCACTTCTTGATCACTTCTAGTTCATGACCATGCTTTGCCTCCTCTTCTCTCTCTCTTTTGCGTAAGTTAGCCACCATATATGCTAGTGCTTGCTGCAGCTCCACCTCATACCTTTTACCTACCCATAAGCTTAAATAGGCTTGATCGCGAGGGTGTGAGATTGCTGAGTGCCCGTGACTCACAGATTACTTCCAAAACCAGCTTGCATGTGCCGATGAAACCATGCAGGTGACGCAACCGGGCTCAAGGAGGAGCTCGATGAAGATCTTGTTCATTGCGTTGTTTCAGTTCCAGTTGATCAGTAGTGGAGCCAAGTCGGGGCGATCGGGGATCTTTTGCATTAGGGGTAGTCTTATTTTATTTTGGGTCCCGTAGTCGGACCTTGATTGTATCTGATTGATGTAATGCTATATTTATGTATGGTGTGAAGTGGCGATTGGAAGCCAACTATGTACCTCTTTCTTATTCAGTACATGGGATGTGTATAGATTACCCCTCTTGCGACATTGCCTACAATGCGGTTATGCCTCTAAGTCATTCTCCGACACGTGGGAGATATAGCCGCATAGTGGGTGTTACAGATGCCCAAGGCACCCCAAGGTAAAATCCAAGGACAACCAAAAGCCTAAGCTTGGGATGCCCCGGAAGGCATCCCCTCTTTCGTCTTCGTCCATCGGTAACTTTCCTTGGAGCTATATTTTTATTCGCCACATGATATGTGTTTTGCTTGGAGCATCTTGTATGATTTGAGTCTTTGCTTTTTAGTTTACCACAGTCATCCTTGCTGTACACACCTTTTGGTAGAGACACACATGAATTTGAATTTATTAGAATACTCTATGTGCTTCACTTATATCTTTTGAGTTGGATAATTTTTGCTCTAGTATTTCGCTTATATCTTTTAGAGCATGGCAGTGGTTCTATTTTATAGAAATAATTGATGTCTCATGCTTCACTTATATCATTTTGAGAGTCCTTTAGAACAACATGGTAATTCACTTTGGTTATAAATTTTAAATTCTAAGAGAAGTTGGATGCTCGATAGTTGTTTTGAGATATAAAGGTGGTAATATTAGAGGTGTGCTAGTTGAGTAATTGTGGAATTGATGAATACTTGTGTTGAAGTTGGCAAGTCCCGTAGCATGCACGTATGGTAAACGTTGTGTGACAAATTTGAAGAATGGGGTGTTCTTTGATTGCTTTCCTTATGAGTGGTGGTCGGGGACAAGCGATGGTCTTTTCCTACCAATCTATCCCCATAGGAGCTTGCGCGTAGTGCTTGGTTTTGATGACTTGTAGATTTTTGCAATAAGTATGTGAGTTCTTTATGACAAATGTTGAGTCCATGGATTATACGCACTCTCACCCTTCCATCATTGCTAGCCTCTTCGGTACCGTGCATTGCCCTTTCTCACCTTGAGAGTTGGTGCAAACTTCGCCGGTGCATCCAAACCTCGTGATATGATACGCTCTATCACACATAAGTCTCCTTATATCTTGCTCAAAACAGCCACCATACCTACCTATTATGGCATTTCCATAGACATTCCGAGATATATTGCCATGCAACTTTCCACTGTTCCATTTATTATGACATGCATCATCATTATCATATTTCTTTGCATGATCATGTAGTTGACATCGTATTTGTGGCAAAGCCACCATGCTTAATTTTTCATACATGTCACTCTTGATTCATCGCAATCCCAGTACACCGCCGAAGGCATTCACATAGAGTCATATCTTTGTTCTAGATATCGAGTTGTAATATCGAGTTGTAAGTAAATAAAAGTGTGATGATCATCATTAGAGCATTGTCCCATGTGAGGAAATAATGATGGAGACTATGATTCCCCCACAAATCGGGATGAGACTCCAGACGAAAAAAAAGAGGCCATAAAAAAGAGAAGAAGGCCCAAACAAAAAAAGGGAGAAAAAGAGAGAAGGGACAATGTTACTATCCTTTTTCCACACTTGTGCTTCAAAGCAGCACCATGATCTTCATGATAGAGAGTCTCTTATTTTGTCACTTTCATATACTAGTGGGAATTTTTCGTTAAAGAACTTGGCTTGTATATTCCAATGATGAGCTTCCTCAAATGCCCTAGGTCTTTGTGAGCAAGCAAGTTGGATGCACACCCACTTAGTTTCTTTGATGAGCTTTCATATATTTATAGCTCTAGTGCATCCGTTGCATGGCAATCCCTACTCCTTGCATTGACATCAATCGGTGGGCATCTCCATAGCCCATTGATTAGCCCCGTCAATGTGAGACTTTCTCCCTTTTGTCTTCTCTCACAACCTCAATCATCATATTCTATTCCACCCATAGTGCTATGTCCATGGCTCGCGCTCATATATTGCGTAAAAGTTGAAAGAGTTTGAAAAGACTAAGTATGAAACAATTGCTTGTTGGAAATATGCCCTAGAGGCAATAATAAATTGGTTATTATTATATTTCCTTGTTCATGATAATCGTTTATTATCCATGCTATAATTTTATTGATAGGAAACTCAAATACATGTCTGGATACATAGACAACACCATGTCCCTAGTAAGCCTCTAGTTGACTAGCTCGTTGATCAATAGATGGTTACGGTTTCCTAACCATGGACATTAGATGTCGTTGATAACGGGATCACATCATTAGGAGAATGATGTGATGGACAAGACCCAATCCTAAGCCTAGCACAAAGATCGTGTAGTTCGTATGCTAAAGCTTTTCTAATGTCAAGTATCATTTCCTTAGACCATGAGATTGTGCAACTCCCGGATACCGTAGGAATGCTTTGGGTGTATCAAACGTCACAACATAACTGGGTGACTATAAAGGTGCACTACAGGTATCTCCGAAAGTGTCTGTTGGGTTGGCACGAATCGAGACTGGGATTTGTCACTCCGTGTAAACGGAGAGGTATGTCTGGGCCCACTCGGTAGGACATCATCATATGCGCAATGTGACCAAGGAGTTGATCACGGGATGATGTGTTACGGAACGAGTAAAGAGACTTGCCGGTAACGAGATTGAACAAGGTATAGGGATACCGACGATCGAATCTCGGGCAAGTACAATACCGCTAGACAAAGGGAATTGTATACGGGATTGATTAAGTCCTTGACATCGTGGTTCATCCGATGAGATCATCGTGGAACATGTGGGAGCCAACATGGGTATCCAGATCCCGCTGTTGGTTATTGACCGCAGAACGTCTCGGTCATGTCTACATGTCTCCCGAACCCGTAGGGTCTACACACTTAAGGTTCGATGACGCTAGGGTTATAAAGGAAGCTTGTTTGTGGTTACCGAATGTTGTTCGGAGTCCCGGATGAGATCCCGGACGTCACGGGGAGTTCCAGAATGGTCCGGAGGTAAAGATTTATATATAGGAAGTCCTATTTCGGCCATCGGGACAAGTTTCGGGGTAATCGGTATTGTACCGGGACCACCGGAAGGGTCCCGGGTGGGGCCACCTATCCCGGAGGGTCCCATGGGCTGAAGTGAGAAGGGATCCAGCCCAAAGTGGGCTGGGGCGCCACTTCCCCTAGGGCCCATGCGCCTAGGGTGAAAGGGGAACCCTAAGGAAGAGTCCCAAGGAGGGAAGGCACCTCCTAGGTGCCTTAGGGGGGAGGGAAACCTCCCCTGGCCGCCGCCCCCTAGGAGATTGGATCTCCTAGGGCTGGCGCACCCCCCCTTTGGGATCCCTATATATAGTGAGGGTAGGAGGGCCTCTTGAGACACACCTTTGGCTTTGGTGCAGCCCTCCCTCTCTCCCAAGTCCTTCTCCTCTCCCGTGGTGCTTGGCGAAGCCCTGCAGGATTGCCACGCTCCTCCACCACCACCATGCCGTTGTGCTGCTGTTGGATGGAGTCTTCCTCAACCTCTCCCTCTCTCCTTGCTGGATCAAGGCGTGGGAGACGTCACCGGGCTGTACGTGTGTTGAACGCGGAGGTGCCGTGCGTTCGGCACTTGGTCATCGGTGATTTGAATCACGACGAGTACGACTCCATCAACCCCGTTCACTTGAACGCTTCCGCTTAGCGATCTACAAGGGTATGTAGATGCACTCTCCTTCCCCTCGTTGCTAGTCTCTCCATAGATAGATCTTGGTGACACGTAGGAAAATTTTGAATTTCTGCTACGTTCCCCATCAGTGGCATCATGAGCTAGGTCTATGCGTAGTTTCTATGCACGAGTAGAACACAAAGTAGTTGTGGGCGTTGATTTTGTTCAATTTGCTTGCCGTTACTAGTCTTATCTTGATTCGGCGGCATCGTGGGATGAAGCGGCCCGGACCGACCTTACACGTACTCTTTCGTGAGACCGGTTCCACCGACAAATATGCACTAGTTGCATAAGGTGGCTGGCGGGTGTCTGTCTCTCTCCCACTTTAGTCGGATCGGATTCGATGAAAAGGGTCCTTATGAAGGGTAAATAGCAATTGGCATATCACGTTGTGGTCTTTGCGTAGGTAAGAACCGTTCTTGCTAGAAACCCATAGCAGCCACGTAAAACATGCAAACAACAATTAGAGGACGTCTAACTTGTTTTTGCAGGGTATGCTATGTGATGTGATATGGCCAAAGGATGTGATGAATGATATATGTGATGTATGAGATTGATCATGTTCTTGTAATAGGAATCACGACTTGCATGTCGATGAGTATGACAACCGACAGGAGCCATAGGAGTTGTCTTTATTTATTTATGACCTGCGTGTCAACATAAACGTCATGTAATTACTTTACTTTATTGCTAACCGTTAGCTGTAGTAGTAGAAGTAATAGATGACGTGACAACTTCAAGAAGACACGATGATGGAGATCATGATGATGGAGATCATGGTGTCATGCCGGTGACAAGATGATCATGGAGCCCCAAGATGGAGATCAAAGGAGCTATATGATATTGGCCATATTATGTCACTATTTGATTGCATGTGATGTTTATCATGTTTATACATCTTATTTGCTTAGAATGACGGTAGTAAATAAGATGATCCCTCATTAAAATTTCAAGAAGTGTTCTCCCCTAACTGTGCACCGTTGCCACAGTTCGTCGTTTCGAAGCACGCCGTGATGATCGGGTGTCATAGATCCTTACGTTCACATACAACGGGTGTAAGACAGTTTTACACATGCAAAACACTTAGGGTTAACTTGACGAGCCTAGCATGTACAGACATGGCCTTGGAACACAGAAGACCGAAAGGTCAAGCATGAGTCGTATAGAAGATACGATCAACATGAAGATGTTCACCGACGTTGACTAGTCCGTCTCACGTGATGATCGGACACGGCCTAGTTGACTTGGATCATGTAATCACTTAGATGACTAGAGGGATGTCTATCTAAGTGGGAGTTCATAAGATGAACTTAATTATTTTGAACATAGTCAAAAGGATTTTGCAAATTATGTCGTAGCTCGCGTTTCAGTTCTACTGTTTAGATATGTTCCTAGAGAAAAATTAGTTGAAAGTTGATAGTAGCAATTATGCGGACTAGGTCCGTAAACTGAGGATTGTCCTCATTGTTTCATAGAAGGCTTATGTCCTTAATGCACCGCTCAGTGTGCTGAACCTCGAACGTTGTCTATGGATGTTGCGAACATCTGACATACACATTTTGATAACTACGTGATAGTTCAGTTAAACGGTTTAGAGTTGAGGCACCAAAGATGTTTTTGAAACATCGCAAAACATATGAGATGTTTTGAGGGCTGAAATTGGGATTTCAGGCTCGTGCCCACGTCAAGAGGTATAAGACCTCCGACGTTTTTTTTCTTAGCCTACAAACTAGGGAGAAAAGCTCAATTGTTGAACTTGTGCTCAGATTGTCTGAGTACAACAATCGCTTGAATCGAGTGGGAGTTGATCTTCCAGATGAAATAGTGATGGTTCTCCGAAGTCATTACCACCAAGCTGCTTGAGCTTCGTGATGAACTATAACATATCAGGGACATATATGATGATCCTTGAGATATTCGCGATGTTTGACACCACGAAAGTAGAAATCAAGAAGGAGCATCAATTGTTGATGGTCAGTGAAAACACTAGTTTCAAGAAGGTCTAGGGCAAGAAGGGATACTTCATGAAACGGCAATTCAGCTGCTGCTCTAGTGAAGAAACCCAAGGTTGAACCCAAACCCGAGACTAAGTGCTTCTGTAATAAGGGGAACAGCCACCGGAGCAGAATTACCCTAGATACTTGGTAGATTAGAAGGCTGGCAAGGTCGATAGAAGTATATTGGATATACGTTGTGTTGATGTGTACTTTACTAGTACTCCTAGTAGCACCAGGGTATTAGATACCGGTTCGGTTGCTAAGTGTTAGTAACTCGAAATAAAAGCTACGGAATAAACGGAGACTAGCTAAAGGTGAGCTGACGATATGTGTTGGAAGTGTTTCCAATGTTGATATGATCAAGCATCGCACGCTCCCTCTACCATCGAGATTGGTGTTTGCGTTGAGCATAGACATGATTGGATTATGTCTATCGCAATACGGTTATTCATTTAAGGAGAATAATGGTTACTCTGTTTATTTGAATAATACCTTCAATGGTCTTACACCTAAAATGAATGGTTTATTGAATCTCGATCGTAGTGATACACATGTTCATGCCAAAAGATAGTAATGATAGTACCACCTACTTGTGGCACTGCCACGTAAGTCATATGGGTATAAAACGCATGAAGAAGCTCCATGTTGATGGATCTTTGGGCTCACTCGTTTTTGAAAAGTTTGAGACATGCGAACCATGTCTATTGGTATGTATGCAAATGGACCGTTTGAACTCACTTGATTTTGAATCACTTGAGACATGCAAATCATACCACATGGGCAAGATGACTGAAAGCCCCGGTTTCAGTAAAATGGAACTGGAAAGCAACTTGTTGGAAGTAATACATTTTGATGTGTGCAGTCCAATGAATGCTGAGGCATGTAGTGGATATCGTTATGTTCTTACTTCACAGATGATTTGAGTAGATGTTGAGTATATTTACTTGATGAATCACGAGTCTGAATTATTGAAAGGGTCAAGTAATTTCAGGGTGAAGGATCGTCGTGGCAAGAGGATAAAAGATCTATGATATGATCATAGAGATGAATATCTGAGTTACAAGTTTGGCACAGAATTAAGACATTGTGGAAATTGTTTCACAACTAATACAGCCTGGAACACCATAGTGTGATGGTGTGTCCGAACATCATAACTGCACCCTATTGGATATGATGCATACCATGATGTCTCTTATCGAATTACCACAATGGTTTATGGGTTAAGCATTAGAGACAACCACATTCACTTTAAATAGGGCACCACGTAATTCCGATGAGATGACACCGTATGAATTATGGTTTAGAGAAACCTAAGCTGTCATTTCTTAAAAGTTTGGGGCTGCGACGCTTATGTGGAAAAGTTTCAGGCCGATAAGCTTGAACCCAAAGCGGATAAATGCATCTTCATAGGACAACCCAAAAACAGTTGGGTATACCTCCTGTCTCAGATCCGAAAGCAATAAAGGATTGTTTCTAGAATCGGGTCCTTTCTCGAGGAAAAGTTTCTCTCGAAAGAATTGAGTGGGAGGATGGTGGAGACTTGATGAGGTTATTGAACCGTTACTTCAACTAGTGCATAGAAGGGCACAAAGAGTTGTTCCTGTGGCACCTACACCAATTGAAGTGGAAGCTTATGATATTGATCATGAGACTTCAGATCAAGTCACTACCAAACATCGTAGGATGACAAGGATGCGTACTACTTCAGAGTGGTACATAACCCTGTCTTGGAAGTCATGTTGCTAGACAACAATGAACCTACGAGCTATGGAGAAGCGATGGTGGGCCCGGATTCCGATAAATGGCTCGAGGCCATATAATCCGAGAGAGGATCCATATATGAAAACAAAGTCTAGACTTTGGAAGAACAACTTGATGGTCGTAAGGCTGTTAGGTACATATGGATTTTAAAAGGAAGACGGACAATGATGGTAAGTATCACCGTTAAGAAAGCTTGACTTGTCGTTAAGATGTTTTCCGACAAGTTCAAGGAGTTGACTACGGTGAGACTTTCTCACTCGTAGTGATGCTAAGAGTCTGTTGGAATTATATTAGCGATTACTGCATTATTTATGAAATCTTGCAGATAGGATGTCAAAACATTGTTTCCTCGACGATTTTCTTGAGGAAAGGTTGTATGTGATACAACCGGAAGGTTTTGTCAATCCTGAAAGATGCTAATAAGTACGCAAAGCTCCAGCAATCCTTCTAAGGACTGGAGTAAGCATCTCGGAGTTGGAATGTATGCTTTGATGATGATCAAAGATTTTGGGTTTATACAAAGTTTATGAGAAACTTGTATTTCCAAAGAAGTGAGTGGGAGCACTATAGAATTTCTGATAAGTATATGTTGACATATTGTTGATCAGAAATGACATAGAATTTCTGGAAAGCATATAGGGTTATTTGGAAAGTGTTTTTCAATGGAAAGCCTGGATTAAGCTACTTGAACATTGAGCATCAAGATCTATAAGGATAGATCAAAACGCTTAATAGTACTTTCAAATGAGCACATACCTTGACATGATCTTGAAGGTGTTCAAGATGGATCAGTCAAAGAAGGAGTTCTTGCCTGAGTTGTAAGGTATGAAGTTAAGACTTAAAGCTCGACCACGGCAGAATAGAGAGAAAGGACGAAGGTCGTCCCCTATGCTTAAGACATAGGCTCTACAGTATGCTATGCTGTGTACCGCACCTGAAGTGTGCCTTGTCATTAGTCAGTCGAGGGGTACAAGAGTGATCCAAGAATGGATCATAGGACAGCGGTCAAAGTTATCCTTAGTAATTAGTGGACTAAGGAATTTTCTCGATTATGGAGGTGGTAAAAGAGTTCGTCGTAAAGGGTTACGTCGATGCAAGCTTAACACCTATCCGGATAGCTCTGAGTAGAGATACCGGATACGTATAATGGAGCAACAATTTAGAATAGCTCCAAGTAGAACAGTTATTTGGAATAGCTCCAAATAGAGCGTGGTAGCTACATCTAGGAGATGACATAGAGATTTGTAAAGCACACACGGATCTGAAAGGTTCAGACCCGTTGACTAAAACCTCTCTCACAAGCAACATGATCAAACCCAGAACTCATTGAGTGTTAATCACATAGTGATGTGAACTAGATTATTGACTCTAGTAAACTCTTTGGATGTTGGTCACATGGCGATGCGACCTGTGAGTGTTAATCACATGGCGATGTGAACTAGATTATTAACTCTAGTGCAAGTGGGAGACTGTTGGAAATATGCCCTAGAGGCAATAATAAATTGGTTATTATTATATTTCCTTGTTCATGATAATCGTTTATTATCCATGCTATAATTTTATTGATAGGAAACTCAAATACATGTGTGGATACATAGACAACACCATGTCCCTAGTAAGCCTCTATTTGACTAGCTCGTTGATCAATAGATGGTTACGGTTTCCTAACCATCGACATTAGATGTCGTTGATAACGGGATCACATCATTAGGAGAATGATGTGATGGACAAGACCCAATCCTAAGCCTAGAACAAAGATCGTGTAGTTCGTATGCTAAAGCTTTTCTAATGTCAAGTATCATTTCCTTAGACCATGAGATTGTGCAACTCCCGGATACCGTAGGAATGCTTTGGGTGTATCAAACGTCACAACATAACTGGGTGACTATAAAGGTGCACTACAGGTATCTCCGAAAGTGTCTGTTGGGTTGGCACGAATCGAGACTGGGATTTGTCACTCCGTGTAAACGGAGAGGTATCTCTGGGCCCACTCGGTAGGACATCATCAAATGCGCAATGTGACCAAGGAGTTGATCACGGGATGATGTGTTACGGAACGAGTAAAGAGACTTGCCGGTAACGAGATTGAACAAGGTATAGGGATACCGACGATCGAATCTCGGGCAAGTACAACACCGCTAGACAAAGGGAATTGTATACGGGATTGATTAAGTCCTTGACATCGTGGTTCATCCGATGAGATCATCGTGGAACATGTGGGAGCCAACATGGGTATCCAGATCCCGCTGTTGGTTATTGACCGGAGAACGTCTCGGTCATGTCTACATGTCTCCCGAACCCGTAGGGTCTACACACTTAAGGTTCGATGACGCTAGGGTTATAAAGGAAGCTTGTTTGTGGTTACCGAAAGTTGTTCGGAGTCCCGGATGAGATCCCGGACGTCACGGGGAGTTCCGGAATGGTCCGGAGGTAAAGATTTATATATAGGAAGTCCTATTTCGGCCATCGGGACAAGTTTCGGGGTAATCGGTATTGTACCGGGACCACCGGAAGGGTCCCGGGGGCCCACCGGGTGGGGCCACCTATCCCGGAGGGTCCCATGGGCTGAAGTGAGAAGGGATCCAGCCCAAAGTGGGCTGGGGCGCCACTTCCCCTAGGGCCCATGCGCCTAGGGTGAAAGGGGAACCCTAAGGAAGAGTCCCAAGGAGGGAAGGCACCTCCTAGGTGCCTTGGGGGGGAGGGAAACCTCCCCTGGCAGCCGCCCCCTAGGAGATTGGATCTCCTAGGGCTGGCGCACCCCCCCCCTTTGGGATCCCTATATATAGTGAGGGTAGGAGGGCCTCTTGAGACACACCTTTGCCTTTGGTGTAGCCCTCCCTCTCTCCCAAGTCCTTCTCCTCTCCCGTGGTGCTTGGCGAAGCCCTGCAGGATTGCCACGCTCCTCCACCACCACCATGCCATTGTGCTGCTGTTGGATAGAGTCTTCCTAAACCTCTCCCTCTCTCCTTGCTGGATCAAGGCGTGGGAGACGTCACCGGGCTGTACGTGTGTTGAACGCGGAGGTGCCGTGCGTTCGGCACTTGGTCATCGGTGATTTGAATCACGACGAGTACGACTCCATCAACCCCGTTCACTTGAACACTTCCGCTTAGCGATCTACAAGGGTATGTAGATGCACTCTCCTTCCCCTCATTGCTAGTCTCTCCATAGATAGATCTTGGTGACACGTAGGAAAATTTTGAATTTCTGCTACGTTCCCCATCATTGCTTGCCTTGTCATCGGGGTTGTGCATGATGGGAGCATTTTGTGTGACGAAAATGAAGCATGGCCAAACTATATGATTTTGTAGGGATAAGTTTTCTTTGGCTATGTTATTTTGATAAGACATAATTTCTTGATTAGCATACTTGGCGTATTACTATTTTTATGTCAACAATAAACTTTTATCTTGAATCTTTCGGATCTGAACATTCATGCCACAATAGAGTAAAATACATTGAAGAACATGCTAGAAAGAATTCCACATCAGAAATTTGGTTTTTACCATTTACCTACTCAAGGACGAGCAGGAATTAAGCTTGGGGATGATTGATACGTTTCCAACATATCTATAATTTTTGATTGTTCCATGCTATTATATTATCTGTTTTGGATCTTAATGGGATTTATTTTACACTTTTATATTATTTTTGGGACTAACCTATTAACCCAAGGCCCAGTGCAAATTGCTGTTTTTTTTGCCTATTTCAGTGTTTCGTAGAAAAGGAATATCAAACGGAGTCCAAATGGAATGAAACATTCGGGAGCGTGATTTTTGGAACAAATGTGATCCAGAGGACTTGGAGTGGACGTCAAGAAACGAATGAGGTGTCCATGGGGCAGGGGGCGCGCCTACCCCCATTGGGCGTGCCCTCCCCCTTGTGGGCCCCTCATGGCTCAACCGGACTACATCTTCCTCCTATATATGTTCACATACCCCGAAAACATCCAAGAGCACCACGGAACCCTATTTCCACCGCCGCAACATTCTGTACCCAAGAGATCCCATCTTGGGGCCTTTTTCGGAGCTCCTCCGGAGGGGGCATCGATCACGGAGGGCCTCTACATCAACTCCATGGCCCCTCCGATGATGTGTGGGTAGTTTACTTCAGACCTTCGGGTCCATAGTTATTAGCTAGATGGTTTCTTCTCTCTCTTTGAATCTCAATACAAAGTTCTCCTGTATCTTCTTTGAGATCTATTCGATGTAAATCTATTTGCGGTGTGTTTGTCGAGATCCGATGAATTGTGGGTTTATGATCAAGTCTATCTATGAACAATATTTGATTCTTCTCTGAAATATTTTATGCATGATTGGTTATCTTTGCAAGTCTCTTCGAATTATCAGTTTGGTTTGGCCTACTAGATTGATCTTTCTTGCAATGGGAGAAGTGCTTAGCTTTGGGTTCAATCTTGCGGTGCTCGATCCCAGTGACAGAAAGGGAAACGACACGTATTGTATTGTTGCCATTGAGGATAAAAAGATGGGGTTTATATCATATTGCTTGAGTTTATCCCTCTACATCATGTCATCTTACCTAATGTGTTACTCTGTTCTTATGAACTTAATACTCTAGATGCATGCTGGATAGCGGTGAATGTGTGGAGTAATAGTAGTAGATGAAGGCAGGAGTCGGTCTACTTGTCACGGACGTGATGCCTATATACATGACCATGCCTAGATATTCTCATAATTATTCGCTTTTCTATCAATTGCTCGACAGTAATTCGTTCACCCATCGTAATACTTATGCTATCTTGAGATAAGCCACTAGTGAAACCTATGGCCCCCAGGTGTATTTTCCATCATATAAGTTTCCAATCTATTTTACTTTGCAATCTTTACTTTCAATCTATATCATAAAAATACCAAAAATATTTATATTATCATTATTATCTCTATCAGATCTCACTCTCGTAAGTGACTGTGAAGGGATTGACAACCCCTTTATCGCGTTGGTTGCGAGGTTCTTATTTGTTTGTGTAGGTACGAGGGACTTGCGTGTGGCCTCCTACTGGATTGATACCTTGGTTCTCAAAAACTGAGGGAAATACTTATACTACTTTGCTACATCACCCTTTCCTCCTCAAGGGAAAACCAACGTAGTGCTCAAGAGGTAGCATGCACCTATACGATTTACCATTGTATTGGGTGTGTTGAGGACACAAGAGACTATTTGCTATTTGGTTGCAGGGTTGTTTGAGAGAGACCATCTTCATCCTATGCCTCCCACGGATTGATAAACCTAGGTCATCCAATTGAGGGAAACTTGCTACTGTCCTACAAACCTCTGCATTTGGAGGCCCAACAACGTCTACAAGAAGAAGGTTGTGTAGTAGACATCAAGCTCTTTTCTGGCGCCGTTGCCGGGGAGGTTAGCGCTTGAAGGTATATCTTTAGATCTTACAATCAAATCTTTTAGTTTCTTGTTTTATCACTAGTTTAGTCTATAAAAGAAAACTACAAAAAATGGAATTAAGGTTGCCTCATATGCTTCATCTTTTTAATGTATTTCTTGAAAATAAGGATTCCGATAATTGTGCCAAAGTGTTAGAAGAAGAATGTATTAAACTGTTTGGCACTAAATCTTTGAATGATGAGCATGATTACAATGTTGTTAGTATGAATCCTTTGAATATCCATGATGCTAATGATATGCAAAGCCACAAGCTTGGGGATGCTATGTTTGATGAAGATGATAGTTTTAGTCCCCCATGTTTTGATGAGAATATTTATTATGATGAAAGCATGGCTCCTATTTATGATGATTATTTTGATGAAAGTGGGTTTGGAAGAGTGTCAGCATTAGGAAGTAATGATCCCACTATTTTGGACGGTGTTGAATCTTATTTTGATAATTATGAAAGTGGATTTGGAGAGGTCATGACTTTATTTAGTGATAAATCCACTATTTCGGAAGAGGTTCCAATTGATTATGAGAACAAAGTTGCTATATATGATGATTATTGTGATGAGATGTATGCTATAAAGAATAATGATATCCATGGAACATGTCAACATGATTTTAAATTTCAATTGGATTATGCCTCACATGATAGCTATTTTGTTGAATTTGCTCCCACTATTCCGAATGAGAAGAATTTTGCTTATGTGGAGACTAGTAAATTTTCTATGCTTATGAATCATGAAAAGAATGCTTTATGTGATGATTATATTGTTGAATTCATTCATGATTCCACTTAAAAGTATTATGAGAGAGGAACATATGCTTTTACATATTGCAATAATATCAAGTTTCCTCTCTATGTATTGAAAATCTTGAAGTTTTGCTTGCCTTACCTTCCTAAGAAAGTTGATTCTTGTTCCCACAAGTTGTTTGATCACAAATTCACTATGCATAAGAAGTGGGTTAGGCTTAAATGTGCTAGTCATATTCTTCATGATGCTCTCTTTATGTTTCAATTCTTATCTTTTATGTGAGCATCATTGAAATCATCATGCCTAGCTAGGGGCGTTAAACGATAGCACTTGTTGGGAGGCAACCCAATTTTATTTTTGTTCTTTACTTTTTGTTCCTGTTTACTAATAAATAATTTATCTAGCCTCTGTTATGATAGTGTTTTTTATGTTTTAATTAGTGTTTGTGTCAAGTAAAGCCTTTAGGATCTTCTTGGATGATTGTTGTTTATCTTGCTAATTAAAACAGAAAGTATGCGCTCACGAAAATAATTTTCATTTTTACCAGAGAGTGATAAAATACCAATTCCAGCTGAAGTAGATCAATATACAAATTGTACTAGTCGTCCTATTTTTTCAGAATTTTTGGAGTTACATAAGTATTCTAGAGTTACAAATTATTATAGAAGGTTTTGTTTTTGACAGATTCTGTTTTCTATGTGTTGTTTGCTTATGTTGATGGATCTATGAGTAGTATCGGAGGGTATGAACCATGGAGAAGTTGGAATACAGTAGATATTACACCAATATGAATTTAGAATAAGTTCACAACAGTACCTAAGTGGTGATTTATTTTCTTATACTAACGGAGCTTGCGAGTTTTCTGTTAAGTTTTGTGTTGTGAAGTTTTCAAGTTTTGGGTAAAGATTAGATGGACTATGGAACAAGGAAAACTAAGAGCCTAAGCTTGGGGATGCCCCGGATGGCATCCCCTCTTACGTCTTTGTTCATCGGTAACTTTACTTGGAGCTATATTTTTATTCACCACATGATATGTGTTTTGCTTGGAGCGTCATTTTATTTTATTTTGTTTTGCTTGCTGTTTGAATAATATCCCAAGATCTGAAATTCTTGAATGTTAGAGAGTCTTCACATAGTTTCATAATTATTCAACTACTCATTGATCTTCACCTATATCTTTCGGAGTAGTTTGTCGTTTGGTCTAGTGCTTCACTTATATCTTTTAGAGAATGACGGTGGTTTTATTTTGAAGAAATTATTGATCTATCATGCTTCACTTATATTATTTTGAGAGTCCTGAACAACATGGTAATTTTCTTTGATTATAAAATTAGTCCTAATATGATGGGCATCCAAGATGGGTATAATAAAAACTTTCATATAGAGGGCATTAAATACTATGAGAAGTTGGATACTTAATAATTGTTTTGATATATAAATATGGTAATATTAGAGTCGTGCTAGTTGTGTAATTGTGAAATTGAGAAATACTTGTGTTGAGGTTTGCGAGTCCCGTAGCATGCATGTATGGTAACCGTTGTGTGACAAATTTGAAGCATGAGGTGTTCTTTGATTGCTTTCCTTATGAGTGGTGGTCTGGGACGAGCGATGGTCTTTTCCTACCAATCTATCCCCCTAGGAGCATGGCGTAGTCCTTTGGGTTTGATGACTTGTAGACTCTTGCAATAAGTATGTGAGTTCTTTATGACTAATGTTGAGTCCATGGATTATACGCACTCTCACCCTTCCATCATTGCTAGCCTCTTCGGTACCGTGCATTGCCCTTTCTCACCTCGAGAGTTGGTGCAAACTTCGCCAGTGCATCCAAACCCCGTGATATGATACGCTCTATCACACATAAGCCTCCTTATATCTTCCTCAAAACAGCCACAATACCCACCTATTATGGCATTTCCATAGCCATTCCGAGATATATTGCCATGCAACTTTCCACCGTTCCGTTTATTATGGCACGCTCCATCATTGTCATATTTCCTTGCATGATCATGTAGTTGACATCGTATTTGTGGCAAGGCCACCATTCATTTTTCATACATGTCACTCTTGATTCATTGCATATCCCGGTACACCGCCGGAGGCATTCACATGGAGTCATATTTTGTTCTAAATATCAAGTTGTAATCCTTGAGTTGTAAGTAAATAAAAGTGTGATGATCTTCATTATTAGAGAATTGTCCCATGTGAGGAAAGGATGGTGGAGACTATGATTCCCCCATAAGTCGGGATGAGACTCCGGATGAAAAAAATAAAAGAGGCCAAAGAAGCCCACCAAATAAAAAAAAGAGAGAAAGGCCAAATAAAAAAAGGAGAAGGTCCAAAAAATGAGAGAAAAAGAGATAAGGGGCAATGTTACTATCCTTTTTCCACACTTGTACTTCAAAGTAGCACCATGATCTTCATAATAGAGAGTCTCCTATTTTGTCACTTTCATATACTAGTGGGAATTTTTCATTATAGAACTTGGCTTGTATATTCCAATGATGGGCTTCCGCAAAATGCCCTAGGTCTTCGTGAGCAACCAAGTTGGATGCACACCCACTTAGATTATTTTGTTGAGCTTTCATACATTTATAGCTCTAGTGCATCAGTTGCATGGCAATCCCTACTCCTCGCATTGACATCAATTGATGGGCATCTCCATAGCCCGTTGATTAGCCGTGTCAATGTGAGACTTTCTCCTTTTTTGTCTTCTCCACATAACCTCCATCATCATATTCTATTCCACCATAGTGTTATGTCCATGGCTCGCGCTCATGTATTGCATGAAAGTTGAAAAACTTTGAGAATACTAAAGTATGAAATAATTTTTTGGCTTGTCATCGGGGTTGTGCATGATGGGAGCATTTTGTGTGACGAAAATGAAGCATGGCCAAACTATATGATTTTGTAGGGATGAGATTTCTTTTGATATGTTATTTTGAGAAGAAATAATTGCTTGGTTAGTATGCTTGAAGTATTATTATTTTTATGTCAATATTAAACTTTTGTCTTGAATCTTTCGGATCTGAACATTCATGCCACAATAAAGAAAATTACATTGAAAATTATGTTAGGTAGCATTCCACATCAAAATTTTTTTTTTATCATTTACCTCCTCGAGGACGAGCAGGAATTAAGCTTGGGGATGCATGATACGTCTCCAACGTATCTACAATTTTTTATTGTTCCATGCTATTATATTATCAATCTTGGATGTTTTATATGCATTTATATGCTATTTTATATGATTTTTGGGACTAACCTATTAACCTAGAGCCCAGTGCCAGTTTCTGTTTTTTTTCTTGTTTTTGAGTATCGCAGAAAAGGAATATCAAACGGAGTCCAATTTACCTGAAAATTAACGGATTTCATTTTTGGACCAGAAGAAGCCCACGGAGCATCGGAGATGGACCAGAAGAGTCCCGAGGCCACCACGAGTGTGGGGGCGCGCCCTACCCCCCTGGGCGTGCCCCCCTACCTCATGCCTGCCTCGTGGACCCCCCGACTTATTCCCGAAGCCAACACCTCTTGTATATCCCCAAACTTCCAGGAAATAACCTAGATCGGGAGTTCCGTCGCCGCAAGCCTCTGTAGCCACCAAAAACCAATCGGGACCCTGTTCCGGCACCCTGCCAAAGGGGGGATCCCTCACCGGTGGCCATATTCATCATCCTGGTGCTCTCCATGATGAGGAGGGAGTAGTTCACCCTCAGGGCTGAGGGTATGTACTAGTAGCTATGTGTTTGATCTCTCTCTCTCTCTCGTGTTCTTGACTCGGCATGATCTTGATGTATCGCGAGCTTTGCTATTATAGTTGGATCTTATAATGTTTCTCCCCCTCTATCTCCTTGTGATGAATTGAGTTTTCCCTTTGAAGTTATCTTATCGGATTGAGTCTTTGAGGATTTGAGAACACTTGATGTATGTCTTGCATGTGCTTATCTATGGTGACAATGGGATATTCACGTGATCCACTTGATGTATGTTTTGCTGATCAACTTGCGAGTTCCGTGACATCGTGAACTTATGCATAGGGATTGGCACACGTTTTCCTCTTAACTCTCCGGTAGAAACTTTGGGGCACTCTTTGAAGTTCTTTGTGTTAGTTAAATAGATGAATATGAGATTGTGTGATGCATATCATATAATCATACCCATGGGTACTTGAGGTGACATTGGAGTATCTAGGTGACATTAGGGTTTTGGTTGATTTGTGTCTTAAGGTGTTATTCTAGTACGAACTCTAGGATAGATCGAATGGAAAGAATAGCTTCGTGTTATTTTACTACGGACTCTTGAATAGATCGATCTGAAAGGATAACTTTGAGGTGGTTCCGTACACTACAATAATCTGTTCGTTTGTTCTCCGCTATTAGTGACTTTGGAGTGACTTTCTCTTGCATGTTGAGGGGCTGTTATATGATCCAACTATGTTATTATTGTTGAGAGAACTTGCACTAGTGAAAGTATGAACCGTAGGCCTTGTTTGAACGCATTGCAATACCATTTTCTCTCACTTTTATCATTAGTTACCTTGCTGTTTTTTATATTTTCATATTACAAAAACCTATATCTACCATCCATATTGCACTTGTATCACCATCTCTTCGCCGAACTAGTGCACCTATATCTACCATCCATATTGAACTTGGCGCTCTGCAAATATCGAAGCCAATAGACTCTAATGCAAGATGTTTGGACTTGGCCCTCCGCAAATATCGAAGCCAACCCAAATTATGAAGTGGTATGCAAATCGATTTCTACGTAAATCACACCCAACCGTCTGAGTTTCCTTCTCACCTAAATCAACATGGTTAGTAATTATTATTACTATGAACTCACTTTGTCAGCTACAATCTTCATATGCACATTATCAATTGACAACTACTTTTTCAATCCTTTTGAAGCAGTGTGTTTTAATCCTTTTCAAGTGAAAATGCCTGGGAATACAGGAAGCTGAGAGACTTCAACAAGAGACCAAAACTGGTATTTTTAAGTGAAAGTAACAAGAACATGGGATATAATCAAACCTACAACTGATGAACTTACAAGCCTTGATGTGATCTTGATGGATGAACAGGTTTATGCTATACATATTTAATTGCGGACTATTCTATTGTTCCAAAAACAATCGATAAGTGAGTCTTGATGTGATCTTAACAGATGAGCATGTTTATTCTATACAATTTTAAATGCACATTATTCTATGGCTCAAACAATAGCCGATAAGTATATATTTTAGTTATTTTGATAGAGGACCAAACAACTCATGCTACCATACGTAAAAATTGGATAGATACTTATAGATCAAAGGATAATTGAGAAATCTATTTATCAATTTAGCAATATTAAGGTTGTGGAAGGCACAAAATATGACCCACTGAACAATGATATTAGATTAATTTTTGCGTACAAAACTAAGGGAAAGGAGGTGAAAGGATCAAAAGTATCATCGGAAGATTTTCCTAATTACTAGAGTTTGCTACCAAGGACATACTACAATAACAAGCGTAAAAAGATAAACAAGGCTCAGGTATGTCATAGGTGTAAATCAGATTTTGGGCTAATCCATCATTCTAACTATGTGGTAATTAATCACAAAATTAACAGATGTAGGATTATTGGAAGTTTCTCAAAATTACTACTTTGAGTCTCATACCAAGGACATACTACAACAAGAAGCATACAAAGGTAAGCAATGCTTAGGTATGTTACAATTAAAAATCAGATTTCGGTTTAATCAATCATTCTAACTATGGATAATTAATCACCAAAATGATAGATGTCATCGGACTACTTAACCAAATGAAGCATGTGGAACAAAAAAAGGAAAAAAAACCGGTATATACCTGTGATATTGAATTTCTAATACCATAGTAAGTGCAGGGTGTATATCAGTGTCTTAAATTTTAATTATACTTCTTCCATTGTGTCCAGCATCAAATTTTTAGGCTTAACATTTTGGGCTGAAACCAAAGTTATGATATGGGAATTTTTACTTATTATTTGAATGAATATGTAATCCAAAATCAAACTGTCTTGCAGTGACCTAAACAATGGTGCAAACTGCAAACATTGAATGGTAAGTCCAATAATTTAAAAAACTAAAATATGTAATAGATTAATTGTTGATGGGTTTGTGCCTAAAGTCAAGAGGTAACACAAGAATACATACGAATCTACTTCTTCACAAGTATGAAACACTATCTATTCTGATATACTAATAACCATTGATGTAAAAGTCATACATACATTGCATAATGATGAAGACTCAGATGCTTGATGTCTGTCATCTAACGAAACATTTATGCCTGGCTTGAGATGTTGTACTTGAACAAAAAAGCCAAGGAGGTAAAGACACATTTAATTCATTAAAATAAATAACGATTATCTTTTCTGTTTTTCCTCACTGATTTATCTTGCAGTATGCCAATCAGTTGATAGATGACAAAGTGGACACCATGTTGGAACAAGAAACGAAGAAGCAACACATGCCAGCTAAAAGGAAGATTGATTTTCCCACCATACGCACTTTTAGATTTTTACGCATGTATTATTTTTAAATTCATTTCATTTTACAGTCATAGAATAAGATGGATAATTACAGCCTAGGAAAACAAAGAAACTATCCATAAATTAATGTATAAGTTGCTTATTAATTAAATAGTAAGGTAGACTAATGTATACACAAAGATTTAGGAAGATTACTTGACATTGACCAGGATAAGAAGGAAACTTATTAGGAAATAACAGTGCAAAATGTTAACACTATCGAAAGCACATCATATTGTAATTTTTGGAAGACACACAATTTTGACAGCTATTTTCCTAGGTAATAAACACCTATACATCATACAGCCTTTTCAGTTTAATAAAACCATTAATAGATCTTCAATATCATCTGCATCACCAACAGATATAAAAATGAAACCATTGCATGTCAATTAACAGATATGAACCAAATTAAGGCCTTCTTGCTAGGACATGGTAACAATAAATAAAAGAATAAAACACTTTATAGTGGAGAGCCATGGATAAACGGGAAGACATAATATACCATTATATAGCAATATTGGTTCCTATGGGCACAAAAGGTTGCCGAATCCAGAAAGAAAAAAGGTGTACAACCATAAATGTACTGCCCTGCAACATTTATAAAAGTGGCAGGAACCTTAATTGAGGCCTCAAAACTCTACCATTAGACAATAAGATTCCAGAAGCAAGATTCAAAACAATGGGTGTGTATACTTCAGATGCCTTGCATCCATGTGTTCACCATATACCATTGCCTCTATGTGGTAATTATGCAAGAATCCAGAAAGAATACTAGCCCCACGGAAATCACTGAACTTTATAACTTAAACTGCAACTAGGCACATGCATGTCTCACATCAAGCTGATGCCTTTGCTATTTGGCTGAGTAAAAGTGCATGTAAACCTCCTTTTTTACTATGCATCACTAATTAGATGGAAGAATCGCTTGCTAGGTTGAGATCAACTTAATTCAGGCAGGTCCATATGTTTTCCTTACTTCGTTCTCTGCTGCAAAATTTAGAGGACTAAATATAAGTGTCATTTTCCACAACGAAAGTTGTGGTATGAGTATTGTTTACTAGCAATGTAATGATAAAAAAACTTATTTTGATTTCTAGATCATTCCCCTTCACCAAAACTTATATGATTGCAGTAACACTTACATTTGATAGGACTCCAGATAACACCAACAATGAATAGGACAACAAGTAACAAGCCGCCTGCGAAAGCTGCTTCACATCCCTACTCCGTGAGATCCCTCGCTACCTTTGCACCACCAACATCCAAAGCACCCGCCGATGGCAAGTATAAGCAGCACAACCCAAATTCTCCTTGGCGATCTATGTGGCCATTTCTCCAGACTGGACGAGGTTGCCGACATCCGTGCACTCACCTAGCCACACGCGCCACCACCCCATGGAAACAAAACTCAGAGAAAAGAAAGGACATGTAGATCTGGGATAACCTGGGTATTAATTTCCTAGTGGCCAACGGTGACATCTTCCTTCGCCGGCGGCAAATCGGAAGAAATGTCAAACAAGGATGAGGACTCAGGAACCTGGTGGGGATTGTACGAGAGCAGGGGATGGTTCTTTCTTTTTAGAGAGACTAGTAAACATGCCCGTGCGTTGAAACAGGAGAAAAAAATACCATGCCTATATCCCAATAAGCATGGCTCAAGACTCCTAACAGATCCACGTCCTCCAATTTGACATGACGTCTGACCGTGTCACCACTTATCGTTCTTCCCACCTTCACGGACAATGACCGTGATGCCCACCTGATAACAATGCGTCAAATGTAGTCAATCCTAAGGCGATGGGTTCACCACCGCATGTCACAATCATTGTGTCCATGCAAGAAAATGTTCAAAATTTTAACAACTAATCTCGGCAAGCTAGACATGCGGGTTGCCCTTCTCGACCTACTCCTTGCACCTAGTCCATACACCTCCCCTCATACTTCTACTCTCCTCTGTATGAACAAGCAATTATTGCCATGAATCAGGGTTGGCCCAGTTGAAGAGGTGGATCATGGTACATCATTGGAGGTGAAAGTCTCGTCGATGACGAAGTGGAGGGAAGGGTGTAGATGCTGGACGTCACATGGAGAGATATGACTCGGGTGTTCCTACTTCCCTTTGTAGGAGAGGATGTGTAGTGCCTCATTGACAACGGCATAGTGAGCGCCAACCATGGTTTATCTCGCTGTTTTTTCTCATTTTTTTGTTTTCTATTTTCTTTTATGTTTCTTTTTTTCTTTTTTCTTTTCCTTATTTTTTTGTTCATAGTTGTTTTGAAATTTAAAATATTGTTCGGAATGCCAAAAAATGTACTCATTTAAAAAAAATCACAACTTCCAAATTGTTCGCATTTAAAAAATGCATATATTTTCGAGAAAAATGTTCTTGTTTTCAATAATTTTACACTTTTTAAAAAGTGTGTTCCTTTATATGTTTACAATTCAAACTTTGTTCAGCATATATCACAAAAAATTTCAATGTAAATTTAAATATCGTTCATCGTATGTATGTTCAATGTGTATTTAAAAATTGATCAGTGTATATTACAAAAAAATCAATATATATTTAAAAATTGTACAAAGTGTATTTAAATATTTTTCAGCATATATCACAAAAATGTTCAATGTGTATTTAAAAATTGCTCAGAGTATGCCACAAAAATGTTCAATGTATATTTAAAATTGTTCATCATATATAAGAAATTCAACATTATATTTGTAATTTCAACATTTATTCTTTTTTCAATAATTTTTCATTTTTTAAAGTTTGTTTGTATTTAGAAATTTATTCACAATTCTCAAACATTATGAAAATATTTTAAGGAAAATTGTTGACATTTTCCAAGAATATTTTAAGGATCGTACGTCTGCACCGTTGGATTCACCTTGATCGAACGACGATCCTCATCCCTTTCGACAACACATGTACATGTTTTCAAATAGCCCCTCCAAAAAGTGTTTTCAAATAGCACACGGTTCACACACGAAAGCCGTGTGCCTACCAAACCGTGGCCGATGCCCCACGGATCGTACGTCTGCACTGTTGGATGCTCCCAGATTGAACGACAATCCACATCCCTTTCGACAGGAAATGCAGTCCAGCTAGGAATTGATTTATATGAAAACATGCACGGTAAATGCCAAAAAATGTATTACATATAGCACATGAGACCTGAAATGCGCCAGCAAATCAAACCCGTGGTAAAATTGTGATTGGTTTACATGCGAAAAATTGAGATGAGAAACGATGAACTCACATCTTCATTTCAAAATTAGTACGTCTTCATTTCAAACAAAATTATTCTGTTTGTGCACATGAGCGCTTAGAGGCAACCATTTGCATAGGCCTTTTCGCGCGCGCGGCGACCGGGGATATATTTCACCCTTTTCACCTAGGCCGCCAACACCCCCCCACCGTCTGCCCACGTTTCACTCAACTAGTCCACCCAATCTCCTTCGCCAACTCCTCCCTCCCCTAGATCCATAGCAGAACCCTCTCCGTCGCCGCCGTGCTCACCTCGGCCGTGTGCTCGCTCTTCGGCGTCAAGCCTACCTCCACTGTCATTCCCAACATGCGGTGGCCCATGCCTCGCCGTCTTTGTTTGCTCGCCAGCCACCCTCGAGCATATCGATGCAGTAACCCTCGCCTCTCCTGTGGTCCAGCCGGGTTTGCATTAAGAATCTTGTTAGTTACTGCTCTCCATCGCGGTGAGGCATATTTCCACGCAATCCCTCTTCCAATTTCGATCCGTATGTTCCCAAATTGACTATAAAATAATGGAGAGCGTATATATGTTCATTATCTACCATCCTTACTACATATAAGCTGTATTTGTTCCAATAAGTTACTCCCTATTTACAGATCACGGGCGCCCAAGTCACACAAACTTAACTAATTAGCCATACATTTTCCAAATTATTGCATGGCATGTTTAGAAAGCTTGATACCAAGTTGTTAGTTTTATGCTTATCCTCCTTTCCTGAGTTTCGCATGTGTTCTCTGTAGATGCCGAGTAGCAGCAACATCACTCATTCGGGCCATGTATCATCATCTAATTCGGACAACCCTAGGTCTTCAGTAGATTGTGAGGGATCAAGTAGTCTTGAACGGGATAGAGCTACAGCAATTACCCTTCCTGTTAGGACACGGAGGAACATGATGACCCACAAGTATAGGGGATCTATCATAGTCCTTTCAATAAGTAAGGGTGTCAAACCCAACGAGGAGCAGAAGGAAATGATAAGCAGTTTTCAGTAATGTATTCTCTGCAAGCACTAAAATTATCGCTAACAGATAGTTTTGTGATAAGCTAATTCGTAATGGGTAACAAGCAATAAAAGTAAATAATATGCAGCAAGATGGCCCAATCCTTATTGTAGCAAAGGACAAGCCTGGACTAACTCTTATATAAAGGAAAACGCTCCCGAGGACACATGGGAATTATCGTCAAGCTAGTTTTCATCACGCTCATATGATTCGCGTTCGGTACTTTGATAATTTGATATGTGGGTGGACCGGTGCTTGGGTACTGCCCTTCCTTGGACAAGCATCCCACTTATGATTAACCCCTCTTGCAAGCATCCGCAACTACAAAAGAAGTATTAAGGTAAACCTAACCATAGCATGAAACATATGGATCCTAATCAGCCCCTTACGAAGCAACAAATAAACTAGGGTTTAAGCTTCTGTCACTCTAGCAACCCATCATCTACTTATTACTTCCCAATGCCTTCCCCTAGGACCAAATAAGCATGAAGTGTCATTTAGTCGACATTCACATGACACCACTAGAGGAGAGACAACATACATCTCATCAAAATATCGAACGAATACCAAATTCACATGACTACTTATAGCAAGACTTCTCCCTTGTCCTTAGGAACAAACGAAACCACTCACAAATTATGTTCATGTTCATAATCAGCGGGGTATTAATATGCATAAAGGATCTGAACATATGATCTTCCACCAAATAAACCAACTAGCATCAACTATAAGGAGTAATCAACACTACTAGCAACCCACAAGTACCAATCTGAGGTTTTGAGAAAAGATTGGATACAAGAGATGAACTAGGGTTTGAGATGAGATGGTGATGATGAAGATGTTGATGGAGATTGACCCCCTCCTGATGAGAGGATCAATGGTGATGATGATGGTGATGATTTCCCCCTCCCAGAGGGATGTTTCCCCGGCAGAACGGCTCCGTCGGAGCCCTAGATTGGTTCCACCAAGGTTCCGCCTCATGGCGGAGGAGTTTCGTCCCGTGAGCTTGCTTATGATTTTTTCAGGGCGAAAGACCTCATATAGCCAAAGATGGGCACCGGAGGCCTGCTAGGGGGCCCACGAGGTAGGGGGTGTGCCCAGGGGGTAGGGCGCGCCCCCACCCTCGTGGATGGTGGGTGGCCCCCCTTTGGTGCTTCCTTCGCCCAATATTTTTTATATATTCTGAAACTGACTTCCGTGGAGTTTCAGGACTTTTGGAGTTGTGCAGAATAGGTCTCTAATATTTGCTCCTTTTCTAGCCCAGAATTCCAGCTACCGGCATTCTCCCTCTTCATGTAAACCTTGTAAAATAAGAGAGAATAGGCATAAGTATTGTGACATAATGTGTAATAACATCCCATAATGCAATAAATATTGATATAAAAGCATGATGCAAAATGGACGTATCAACTCCCACAAGCTTAGACTCACTTGTCCTCAAGCGGAAGCCGATATAGAAAAATATGTCCATATGTTTAGAGATAGAGGTGTCGATAAAATAAAATACGTACATGAGGGCATCATGATAATTCTTAGAAAAACAACATATATATATATACATATTGTCATATGATTTCTTATGCTAAAGTCACAATTCATTCACAATTTCAAGTATGAATCAGAAACTTCATTGAAAACTAACAAACTATAATCTCAGTCTTTGAAGCAATTGCAATTTATCATAACATCGAAAAGAGTCAATATAAGAGCTTTTCGGCAAGTCCACATACTCAACTATCATTTTGTTTTTCACAATTGCTAACACTCACGCAATACTTACGGGTATGGAGTTTTAATCGGGCACAGAGAAAGATAGGGGCTTATAGTGTTGCCTCCCAACCTTTTACCTCAAGGGTAATGTGAACAATAATAGTTCATGAAAACTCATGTCTAATTAGCTATATATATCAGGATCTTTCCAACACACAGTGCTTGCCAAAGGACAAAATGTAAAAAGGAAAGGTGAAGATCACCATGACTCTTGTATGAAGTATAAGACAAGAATAAAAGATAGGCCCTTCGCAGAGGGCAACAGAGGTTGTCATGTGTTTTTATGGTTGGATGCACGAAATCTTAATGCAAAAGAATGTCACTTTATATTGCCACTTGTATATGGACCTTTATTATGCAGTCTGTCGCTTTTATTTCTTCCACATCACAAGATCGTATAAAGCTTATTTTCTACACACTAATAAATCATACATATTTAGAGAGCAATTTTTATTGCTTGCAACAATGACAACTTACTTGAAGGATCTTGCTCAATCCATAGGTAGATATGGTGGAATCTCATGGCAAAACTGGGTTTAAGGATATTTGGAAGCACAAGTAGTATCTCTACTTAGTGCAAAGAATTTGGCTAGCATGAGGGGGAAAGGCAAGCTCAACATGTTGGATGATCCATGACAATATAGTTTATTTCAGATGTAAGAAAACATAAGACATTACGTTGTCTTCCTTGTCCAACATCAACTTTTTAGCATGTCATATTTTAATGAGTGCTCACAATCATAAAAGATGTCCAAGATAGTATATTTATATGTGAAAACCTCTCTTTATTTATTACTTCCTATTAATTGCAGTGATGACCAAAACTATGATTTTCAACTCTCAACAACTTTTATTCATCAGACTCTTTATATATGAAGTTATTACTCTCCATAAGATCCATATGATCTCTTTATTATTTCTATTCTTACTTTTATTCCCTGAAGTTCATAGCAAGATAGCAAAGCCCTTGACTCAACACTAATCTTTATTATATATAGCTCATGGACTCGATTACATAGAAAGATCATAAAGCAAAACTCAAAACTAGATCATACTAAAACTTTATTCTACTAGATCAAGATATAACCAAAAGGATCGAACTAAGAAAAACGGCAAAGATAAAAGTGTGATGGTGATACGATACCGGGGCACTCCCCCAAGCTTAGCAGTTGCCAAGGGGAGTGCCCATACCCGATACTCAATTATCCTTTGGTGGTAGTGATGATGGAGTTGTTGGTGATGTAGGCTTGTCGTCCATCTTCCAAGGCATAGGCTCACCATCATAGAAAGAAGATTGAGTCTCCGGGATCCTCGAATCTGCAGCCAAACTCATCCTCTTGAATATATGTTCATACTCATAGTTTTGGTGTCGGGGGTTGGGTGCGACATATGCCAATGGATGGCTTATCATGGTGGGGGCAAGTAGAACGTCGCCGGTGCCTGGAAACGGGATGAGGCGTAGACACGAACGCCGTCGTACTTTACCCAGGTTCGAGGCTCTCCTAGGAGATAACACCCCTAGTCCTGCTATGCGGGGTCTCCGCATGATCACTAAGGAAAAGTGAGTACAAAGGTGCTCCTCGAGCTGTATCTATGGACAGGATGAGGCTAGGCTGGCTCTCCCTCTTCTCTAATGTCTGGTTTAGTTCTAATGAATCGGAACCCTTTGCATGGGTGCCCCGGGGGGTTTATATAAGCCTACCCCCCAGGGGTACAATGGTAAATTGTAGGGACGCAGGAACCCATTGTCAGTCTCTTCGCCTGCGGGCCCTCCTACCGACTGCTGGGGCCCGCCGATTGGTGGGCCCAGCCAACTGGCCGGGTACGGAGCCGACAGGCCGCACCTGCCGCTGGCGGGTCCTGCCGGCTGCTGATTACTATAGCCGTGCCTCTAATGACGCAGGCTTGGTCATGGGGTCGTGGCTACAGTCCTGCCGCCTAGCAGATGATTACTGTAGCCACTCCCCGTCTCGTCTGGTTAATGGCGCGGGAAACCAGTAGGATGGGCAGGCCGACTCCTGGAGGCCGGTTCCCTACTGGTCCGACTTGGTGCGCTCTCGCCGTCTTCTATACTCTCACTGATTGGTGGGGCCCGTCTTTCGTGGATCGTAATGTCAGATGTCGTGGGTACAGGACTCCGCCCACTGTTCCTGGCGTCAGGGATGGCATGGCACAGTGCTGTGCCGTCCGGAGATCTCCACTGGTACGGCGCACTGTGCTTTGGCCATCCCTCAGAAAAAGGGGAGGGAGTGGGCTTCACTGTCGCCACTCCCTGTCCCATCCCCCCTGATGAGGGCATGGGCTTCGTTGTCATCGTGGGCCGACTTCCCGCGGCCGGCGACTCCGGAAGCCGCCAGTCAGAGTCAGCCGGTCTCGATCTCATCTGCAGGACTCGGACGCTTATGGGCAGCCGGCCGTTCCTTCAGCCGCCCTCCCGAAGCCGGCTCTCCGTCCATGTCTTGAGGGGCGCAGTCAGCCCCGAAGTCTTGAAAGGCTATGGGCTTCGGGTTAGCCTACCCGTGACCCATTACTCCGACAGTAGTCCCCAAAGCTGATGAGGCGCCGCGATTAATCAGCCGAGGAGCCTCAGTAGCTTCATTCTCCGAGTATTCGTGGTGACTCCGCCGGGCCGGCTGGTAGGAGTCGGAGTCGCCTGACTTTGACTTGTCCGAAAATGCCTTCGAATCCCCTGGCGGAAACTCAGTAGCGTATGAGCTAAGCTTCCTGACCGCCACCCACTCTATGCCCACCAGGTGGTAACCAGTGGCCGGGCGAGCCCGCCTACCCATCCGTGAGATGGGACATGTCTGCAGGCGGGGCCCGCCACTACCATGCCTCAGCACGCGAGCGGATCCGCTACGGCCGTGGGGGGCGATTGAGGTTCCCACGGAGTTACCGCGCGCAGTAACTGTAACACCCTTGATGCGGCTATAGCTCCCACGTGTCAAGGCACGACTTAGAGATATAATCGCATTGAAGGCATATGTCGCAAGTTAGGCAATCTTCACAAACATCCCATGTAATATAACAATAAAAGGGGAGATAACATAGTTGGCTTACACTCGCCACGTCAATCAAGTACATAAATAACATTACATCAACCAAACACTCATGGCCCGACTACGGCGCCAAAATGAAAGAGAACCCAACATGCGACACGGTCCCAATCACCCCCAACTGGGCACCACTACTGATCATCGGGAAAGGAAACATAGTATCATTGAGAGTCTTCGTCGAACTCCCACTTGAGCTCATACGCAGCTCCTGGAGCGGAATCATCAGGCCCTGCATCTGGTGTAATAGTAATCTGTGAGCCACAGGGACTCAGCAATCTCGCACCCTCGCGATCAAGACTATTTAAGCTTATAGGAATGGCAAGGTAAAATATGAGTGGAGCTGCAGCAAGCGACTAGCAAGTATGGTGGCTAACTTATTCGCAAAGGAGAGCGAGAAGAGGAGGCAAAGCACGAGCGAGAAACTAGAGAACAACCTGCGCAAACATTACTCCAACACCGTGTCCACTTCCCGGACTCCGCCGAGAAGAGGCCATCACGGTAACACACTGAGTTGATTCATTTTAAATAATTAAGGTTCAAGTTATCTACAACCGGACATTAACAAATTCCCATCTGACCATAACCGCGGGCACGGCTTTCGAAAGTTCAATCCCTGCAGGGGAGTCCCAACTTAGCCCATGACAAGCTCTCACGGTCAACGAAGGAATAGACCTCCTCCCAAGACGTTCCGATTAGACTCAGTTTCTCGGTAATTCAAGACACTTCGACAGGTTAAAACAAGACCAGCAACACCGCCCGAATGTGCCGACAATTCCCGATAGGAGCTGCACATATCTCTTTCTTAGGGCACACTCAGATGAGCGCTCCATACAACTAAAACCAAACCTCGAGTTTCCCCGAGGGGGCGCTGCACAGGACTCTAGTTTGGACCAACACTCAGAGGAGCACTGGCCCGGGGGGGTTAAAATAAGATGACCCGCGGGCTCCGGAAACCCGAGGGAAAAAGAGGCTAGGTGGAAAATGGTAAGACCAAGGTTGGGCATTGCTGGAAAAGCTTTAATCAAGGCGAACTATCAAGGGGTTCCCATTATAACCCAACCGCGTAAGGAACGCAAAATCCGGGAACATAACACCGATATGACGGAAACTAGGGCGGCAAGAGTGGAACAAAACACTAGGCGAGAGGCCGAGCCTTCCACCCTTTACCAAGTATATAGATGCATTAAGATAATAAGATAATATAATGATATCCCAACAAGAAAATAAATGTTCCAATAAGGAACGGCCTCCAATCTTCACCTGCAACTAGCAACGCTATAAGAGGGGCTAAGCAAAGCGGTAACATAGCCAATCAACGGTTTGCTAGGACAAGGTGGGTTAGAGGTTTGACATGGCAATTTGGGGGGCTGGCAAGCAAGTGGTAGGCATCATAGCAATGGCATAGCAAAAGAGCGAGCAAACTAGCATAGCAAAGATAGTAGTGATTTCGAGGGTATGATCATCTTGCCTGCACAGTTGTCAGAGTTGACTGGATCCTCCCAAGCAAACTCAATGGGCTCCTCGTTAGCGAACTCTTCTCCCGGCTCTAACCAAACAAGACAAACAAGAAACAAGGATACAATCAACCATGTGCAAGCTCAAACAATAAGATGCAATGATGGTATGCTATGTGGGATGCGATGCGGGATGCAAAATGCAAGATATGACAGGAAATGCATGAACCTGGCCTCAACATGGAAATCCAAGTGTGCCACTGGAAAGATGAGATGAGATCGCTTGAAAACGATATAAAGGACGCCGGAATCGGAGTTACGGTTTGGAAATGGCAAGCGATTCAAAAATGACACCGGTCTGCGATTTATAGCACGTAGGCATCTAAATGCAATGAGATGAACATGCTACAGCACCCAAACATGACAACAAAATACATGGCAGGTATGTACACAAGATTCTTAACAAAAGTCTAGCACTGAGCTACGGCCAAATCATCCATTAACAGGTTCAAACAAGCATGGCAAAAACGCAAATGGTAAAACAGATCTCAGACTTGAACATGACAACAAAACAGATCATATAGCCCTCTTCGGAGCAACAAAATAACATGCTAGAGGACCTGAACATGACAAAGAAAGACATGGCATGGAGCTACTCAACAAGCTTAACAAAAGTCCCTTAGTGACCTTGAGCCAAAAGGGATCACAAAATATACTAACAAGCACACGAACATAGCAAAAACATAATCAGTTTTCAGACTTAGTGAAAAACTGGGACATGCTGAAACCTAACTCACGAAGGCATATTTACGAGCTCGATGCACTCACCACGGTGCAAGTCATGGCAATACAAGCATACATCCATTAAGAAGGCACAAAATTATAGCTATACATGGCAAGAACAATGGCATAGATGCACGGATCAACTACAATAACATCGGCAAAATCGTAAACAAGTTGACGATCTGCCCAGATTCACAACGAAGCAAAAGTAGAGCTTGATTGACTCAAGCTAGGGTGCTCCATAATTGCAAACAAAGACATGGATGGATAGAGCATAACAAGATTAACAAAACTCCTTTACTGATCATCCTCAAAAGAGGCACGGATCAGTAGGAAATAGCATGAACATATGGCATCGTGAACTAAATAATCCCAGGACTTAGTGAAATTACTAAGTCCCTGAAAACAGAATTAGCTAGTGCACCACTTTGCAAGCTTGCACAAGTCATCGCACACATCCTAAAAATACATGGATTGCACCTCTAGAAAGATGAAAAAACCTTTAACAAAACATATGTAGAACTCACGGGCATACCATGCACACAATAATCATGGCAAAAATGACAAAAGTCTAAGATGAACTAGCAGATCTGCCAATTAACTCACGAAGCCTCCTTCTAACAGCATTTAGGGCACCAAGATGAGCTCAAATGAAAATGATGCAATGGAATGAAATGATGTACTCTCTGTGATGAACATTTTGATATGCTATACGCCCAAATCGGAGCTACGCATGCGGAGATATCACAGGTCAAAGATAGCACAAAAATTAGGGTTAGGAGGAGAAAAGTCAACCGTCAAATTTCAGATCTTAGATCTGCACGCTTCCCGAGGCTCGCCGGCGCGCACTGTTCACCGGAGCACGGAAGTCGAGGTTCGTCGGAGAGGAAGAAGACCGGGGCGGCGCCGGTGAGGTCGGAGGAGGCCAGAGCGGCCGGACGGTGGAGGAGGCGGCGGCCGGCGCGGTGGCGCGCGGCGGCCGGGCGGTGGCCCCCGGCGGCGGCGGACACCGGAGCTGAGGGAGGCGGCGGCGACCGAGGCGAGGAGGCGCGGGGGCGGCTCAGGCTCGCGGGGCCCCGATCTGGGCCTCCCGGGCCGCGGCGGCGGCGAGGTGGCCATGCCACGTGGCGGTGAGCCACTGGCTGCAGGCGACGGCGGGCGTCGGGTCGGACACGTCCGGCGCGGGTCGCACACGTGCGGCGTGGCGGAGAGGGATTTAGGGTTTCGGGGAGAGGGAGAGATCCGAAATTCGGAGGGTCCTATTTATAGGCATAAGTGGAGCTAGGAGAGTCCAAATGAGGTGTGGTTTTCGGCCACGCGATCGTGATAGAACGCTCTAGGTGATGGAGCAGAGTTTGGTGGGTTTTGGGCCAAATTAGAGGGGTGTTGGGCTGCAACACACACGAGGCCTTTTCGGTCCCTCGGTTAACCATTGGAGTATCAAACGAAGTCCAAATGACACGAAACTTGACAGGCGGTCTACCGGTAGTAAACCAAGGCCGCTTGGCAAGTCTCGGTCCAATCCGGAAATGTTTAATGCCCACACACGAAAGAAAGCTAGAAATGGCCACCGGAGGAGAACGAAGCGCCGAAATGCAAAACGGACAACGGGGAAAATGCTCGAATGCCTGAGACGAACACGTATGCAAATGCAATGCACAAGATGACATGATATGAGATGCATGACAACGACAACAACACACGGAGACAAAGACCCGAACCCGAGAAAATAAAATAACTTAACACCGGAAACGGCAAGAGTTGGAGTACAAATTGGGTAAGTTACATCCGGGGTGTTACAGTAACATTGTGCGATAAACGTGGGGGGCGTGGGGTAGTGGGTGATGAAGCCATGTACCTAGGGTAGGGGCACGGACCTGTCCAAGGAGCCCTACCCTAGGACATCCCTAGGATAAGTCACCTTTCAATCGACTTGAAGGTATCCCACTCGACGGATTCAAGACACTCGACCAGAAAGCTATCACTCGACCATGAAGCCAACCACTCGACCGCCAGGAGACCTATAGTCACTCCGCAGGCAAATGGTCAGCTGTTAAGTAGTCTTTATGGTCATTATAGCACTTTATTAGGGGCGTTACCATTAACGCCCAACCTTAAATGTACCTTAAACCCTGCATTACTGAGGGCAGGAGGGGGCCGGCGAACTCTATATAAGCCACCCCCCTCCTCAGTATGGAGGGTTCGCACCCCTGTTATTCACATGCCAGTAATCCAGTCGACCGCCTCCGGGCACCGAGACATAGGGCTGTTACTTCCTCCGCGAAGGGCCTGAACTCGTACATCTTGGTGTGTTTACAACTTCCCAATAGCTGAGATCTAGCCTCTCCATACATACCCCGCTACATCACTGTCAGAGTTAGAACCATGACAGTTGGCGCCCACCGTGGGGCAGGAATTTTAGCGCCTGATTGGAGAAGTTGCGATTTTTCTGATCCCTTTGATCATGGTTTCATGCGGAGTTTTAGTGGAGGGCCGCGAGATCCGCCTCGGCGCGCTCACGTTCATCGCCGACGAGTCCACCTGGCTTCAGGAGGCGCCACTCGACATCGACGCGCTACCCGTCTGCGGTGCGACGCATTTCCACGCATGAGTTCGTGGCGTCCTCCTGCGGAAGCCGTCGGCCCAGTATCGGTCGGCCCCCGTATCGTCTCCCCACTCTGTCTCCCACCGGCGCAAGCGCTCCTGTCGGTCGAGACTTCAGAGGTGGGTGAGGCATGCCGTGGCTCACCAGTCGGCCGCCCCGCAAGTCGCGGCAATCAAGCCCGACGAATCCCTCTGCGGCCTGTTCGACCTGTCGACTGGCTCCGCGGAGACCGCATCCGAGTGCGATAGCAGCGACCCAGCGGCTGAGATCCTGGCGGTCGATGGAACGCACAGTCCTCCCAGTTTCCCTCGCGTTGATGGAGGCGCGGGTGGGGGCGACCTGTCGCATCCCCACGATGAGTATCTCCCCGAACCTCTCACATCATTACAGCGAGAGGAGCTTCGCCGCCGGAACACGGATGCACTCCACACTCCTATCGTCGGAGAGACCCCCGAGGCCCGGGCCTTGGAGGACGTGCGCTTGGCTAACTTGGCCGAGCGCACTCGACTGGAGAATCTCCAGCAAGCACTCGACGAGCAAGCGCGTCAGCGGGCTCCCGAGTCTAGTCGACGTTAGCTCTTCCCGCCGACGCAGGTATACCGAACCCCAGTTCGGAATTTGGCCGCCGCGGCCCGTATAGCAGAATCGATTCAGCCCTCCCAGTCGGAGGCTGGTAGGGGCTTGTTGCAGATTAGAGCGTTGCTCCGGGCGGTGGGAAACTAGAATTCCGCTGTTTCTCAGTCGCGGAATAGAATCCACAGTCGATCCGTTGCAACAGATACAGTCCAGTCGGCTCACAGCCCGCGGTCGCCCCTGAGGCGTGAGGGACGTAGCGACCGGCATGATCAGTACAGAAGGAATGAGAAGTATGATCACCGATCCGATCATGATGATCGACGTCGAGTGCCAACCCCTCCCCCGAGGAGTGGGTCATATGCGCCTCGACATCGAGATGACAGGCGCCCTCATAGTGTTGGGCAGAGGATTCCCGTCGACCCCAGGGACCCAGGCTTTGACGCGAGATCTGTCCTCGTTCAAGGCTTGGTTGACAGGAACAGGGCTCATCAGGAAGGCCAGAACAGAGATGCGCCCGCCAGCAGCAGAATACGTGTTTCAGGGCCAGAGTGTTTCAGTCGAGCCATCAGGGCCGCGGTGATTCCTCCCAACTTTCGGTTGGCGACTGGATTCAGCAAGTTCACCGGTGAGTCTAAGCCTGACACTTGGCTCGAACATTACCGAGTGGCTGTACAGATTGGCGGTGGCAATGACAAGGTGGCTATGAAGCATTTGCCTCTCCTGTTAGAGGGTTCGGCCAGAGCGTGGCTGAATCAGTTAGCACCCAGCAGCATCTATACTTGGGAGGATCTCTCTCGAGTGTTTGTCACAACCTTTGAGGGAACATGCAAGCGACCCGCAGGCCTTACAGAATTGCGGTCTTGTGTGCAGAAGCCAAGTGAAACTCTGAGGGATTACATCCAGAGGTGGATCACTTTGCATCACACAGTTGAGAACGTACTGGATCACCAAGCAGTTTGTGCCTTTAAAGAAGGCGTCAAGAACAGAGAGTTGAACCTGAAGTTCGGTCGGACCGGAGAAATGTCCCTGAATCGGATGATGGAAATTGCCACCAAATACGCTAACGGAGAAGATGAAGATCGACTCCGGATTGGCAAGCAGAAAGCAGTCGCCCAGGAAACCGGAGGCAATTCCAGTCGGAAGCAGAAGCGGAAGGCCGAGCCGGCCGCCCCTGGGGAGGCCCTGGCCGCAACCCAGGGAAATTTCAAGGGAAAATCCAAAGGCCCCTGGAAGCCCAAGAAAGTCAAGGATCAAGATGGAAATGATGTTTTGGATCTGCCATGTCGCATCCACACCAAGAAAGATGAGGAGGTTAATTTTATTTACCCAAAGCATACCACTCGACAGTGTCGGCTCCTGATCCAGCAGTTTCAGGGCAAACAGTCCAAAGATAAGGAAAAAGAGTCGGACAGAGTTGAGGACAAGGAAGACAGTGACGATGGATACCCCCAAATCAATTCCACCCTGATGATTTTTGCTGATGTCGAAAGCAAAAGTCGACTAAAAGTCATTAACCGTGAGGTGAATATGGTTGCTCCGGCGACACCCAGTTATCTGAAGTGGTCTGAGACTGCCATCACATTCGACCAGTCCGATCACCCTACGCACATTGCCACCCCTGGGAGGCAAGCTTTGGTGGTCGACCCAGTTGTCGAAGGCACTCGACTGACCAAAGTCCTGATGGATAGTGGCAGTGGCCTGAACATATTGTATGCTGAAACATTGAAAGGGATGGGCATTCCGATGTCCAGGCTCGGTGCCAGCAACATGAGCTTCCATGGAGTCATTCCTGGAAAGAAAGCCGAGTCACTCGGCCAGATTTAGCTGCAGTCCAGCACTCGCCTAAGTTCTCTCACTTAGAGACTTAGCTGCAGTCCGGCACTCGCTTATGTTTGAAAAAATCCTACCGAGTGGAGAGCGATCCTCCCACTCGGGGGCTTAGCTGCAGTCCGGCACTCACCTAAGTTCTCTCACTTGGAGACTTAGCTGTAGTCCGGCACTCGCCTAAGTTTGAAAAAATCCTACCGAGTGGAGAGCGATCCTCCCACTCGGGGGCTTAGCTGCAGTACAGCACTCGCCTAAGTTCTCTCACTTAGAGACTTAGCTGCAGTCCGGCACTCGCCTAAGTTTGAAAAAATCCTACCGAGTGGGGAGCGATCCTCCCACTCGGGGGCTTAGCTGCAGTCCAGCACTTGCCTAAGTTCTCTCACTTAGAGACTTAGCTGCAGTCCGGCACTCGCCTAAGTTTGAAAAAATCCTACCGAGTGGAGAGCGATCCTCCCACTCGGGGGCTTACCTGCAGTCCAGCACTCGCCTAAGTTCTCTCACTTAGAGACTTAGCTGCAGTCAGGCAGTCGCCTAAGTTTGAAAAAAATCCTACCGAGTGGAGAGCAATCCTCCCACTCGGGGGCTTAGCTGCAGTCCAGTACTCGCCTAAGTTCTCCCGCTTAGAGACTTAGCTGCAGTCAGGCACTCGCCTAAGTTTGAAAATATCCTACTGAGTGGAGAGCAAACCACCCACTCGGGGGCTTAGCTGCAGCCCAGTGCTCGCCTAAGTGTTTAAAAATCCTACCGAGTGAGAGCAAACCTCCCACTCGGGGGCTTAGCTGCAGACCAGCGCTTGCCTAAGTACAGGACACAACCCAATCTGCAAGGACGACGAGGTGCAAATCGACTGCTACCTTCTCCTTCAGAGCTGCACCACAAATACAAAAGTTATTTCGAGTGAAGATCGAGTTCCACTCGACGGATCATCCATGAAGTTATTCAACGATAAATCCAATTCAGATAAGACCTAAAGGTCCCAGACCTCAGGCCAAAGCAATCGAGCCCTCAGCTCGACGGAGTTTAACGGTTACAAAATCCACTCGGCATTCCGAGGCAAATTTAAAGTGGAGCTCAAAAGTTTTTTACTCCTCAGGTGGAGGACTGGAAGGGGCAACGAACTCGTCCAAGTCGATCCCGTCTGCAATACGGGTGGTAGCAGCGATGAAAGTCTCCATGAAATCTTGAAAGTTGTGCTTCTGGTATTGGCAACTTGGATGGCGGCCAGCTTCTCTTCTCGTGCCTCCTTGCAATGGACGCGGACCAGAGACAGAGCCACATCAGCGCCACACCGAGCAGAAGACTTCTTCCACTCCTGCACTCGGTCAGGGATTCCGTTAAGTCGAGTCATCAGAGACTCGAGATCGTTTTGGAGCGTAGCCTCTAGCCAAAGTGCCGGGTCGATCCATGACATGGCAACCTTCAGTCGAGCCATGTAGTCCACGACGCCGTCAATGCGAGATTCCAGTCGGAGCAGATTCATGGCAGCTTCATCTTTCACGGGAGAGTTGGTTGGATCCAAACCTGTTTCGATCCGCCCAGTCTCCTCTTCAAAGTTCTGGCAAAGCTCTGCATACATGATCCAAGGATAAGTCAATTTTCATACAGTTCCGGCAAAGCCCAGTCGGAACTGAATGTGCACCTTCAAGCTTGATGTACAACTTCTTGGCGAGGCTCCTCAAGTAGCTCTCCAGGTCGTCCCTCTTGCGAGCGATGCCTTCCATCTTCTCGTTCAGGGTGAGGTTCTCCTTCTTCCAACGTGAACACTCCCTGTTGGCTTCATTCAGAGCGGTCTTCAGCTTGGTATTCTCTTCTTCTAAGTGGTCGACCGAAGCCAGCTTCTGTACGGCCAGAGCGGTCTTGTCATCAGCCTCCTTACGGGCAGCAGCCAAGTCCTGAACCTTCTTCGCCAGATCTTCGTTCAGTTTTTCTACAAAGAAATGATGATTGAATCGAAAATAGCAAAAGGGTACTCAAGCCTAAAAACTAACCAGTCGACAAAGTCGTCTTACCTGCGGCGCCGTCTCTGACCTTCTGCAGCTCTGTTCTGGCCAGCTCCAGATCAAGGTTCAGTTGAATCTTCTGCTTCTCCAACTCAGTATAGCGAGCTACAAGTTCGCAGGATTTCTGTAAAAGCAAAATCAGTCGACATACGTCCAAGATAAGTTGCTTCCGAGTAACTAAGAGACAATGACGACGTTTCTAAGGCCACAGCCAAATCAAAAACATTCGACAGTAGTCTCGGGGACTACACCCAGTGGGTGCACTCAGCGTGCCCCCACTGGTTCGACCAAAAAAAAGAGATCTTCGGGGAAAAACCGAGTGAAGAAATACAGCTACAGCAACACAATGTAAAGACTACAGTCGACTGCCAGCAGTCCACCGTAGTCTCGGGGACTACACCCAGTTGGTGCACTTAGCATGCCCCCACTTGTCCAAGAATTGGCAGACACACCCAGTGGGTGTACAGATATAGATACAAAAGATCTTCGGAAAAGAGACTCTTCAAACAGCATATCATAACAGACCAAGTGTTGAGTCGACTGACCTGGACGTTGCTTTGAAGAGCCGAACTCGCGTCATAGGCTGCTTGGCTGGCCTCCCGAGCCATCTTCACTTGCTCCATCATGATCCCCGCCGGGCGTATAGCCTCCTTTGCAGCAGCCGCTTGGTCCTCAGGGATGGGGTACGCAGAAAAAAGCGAAGGTGGATCCGCAGTCGATGCCGAAGGCCGCACGCTCGTCAGAGGAATGGCGAAAGTCACAGAAGCCCGAGTGGTGTCACCACCATCCCGAGCCATGGCCTCAGACGCCGGAGCAGGTTGGGGGGTCTTGTCAGCCGTCGACCTCTTGTTCCTCCTCATTCTCAGCGGTTCATTGTCGTCGTCATCCGGGAGGTCGAGAACATGAGGAGGGGATACAAAGGAAATGTTCAATCAACCAGGGTTGCAATAAATGTTTAGTCGACTCAAAGCGGAACGTCAATAATCGTACTAGGGTAGGAGGTAACAGCATCCTCCATCTCTTGGTCGTCGTCCTTGGCGGAGATCTCAGAAGTAGCAGCACTGCAAGCCTCAAAAGTCAGTCGGTTGGTTCAATGGATCGACCAAGGATCCGTCCACGGTCGACAAAGGATAAGTAGTTTTATTATTACCCAGAAATGGTGGGGACGGCCATCTTCATCTTGGGCAGAGCCTTGGACGGCTTGGACGGCGCTGCGCGCGGGTGCTTGGGAGCCTTTCCAGTCGGCGTAGGAGAAGAGGTCCGAGGGCGTTTCGACGACTGCCCAACAGGAGCAGTCGCACTACCACGCTCCCGCGCTGGATCGTGTGTGAGCTTGGATCGCCCCTCCGGGTGGGGGGGTTCAACCTCCTCCTCCTCCTCTTCGCTGGAGTCGATGTCGTCGCCTCCCTCTCCTTCACCGTCGGACTCCCACTCGCCTTGATCGTCCCCGCTCTCACCTCCGCTCGCCTCCCCTTCCTCAGTTGGCCCCTGTGCCCCATTGGGCGTCGAGTACATCTCAGTAGTCGCCTGAAAAACAACAGACAAGACAAAGGTCAATCGACCAACTCAAAGAAGACCAATGAAGAAAAACAAGACCTCAGTCAGGAGCATAGAGACATACCTGGTCCACGTCGTACGAGTTGTCGAGTGGAATTACCCTCCTGGCTCCTCGGGGGTTGTCCTTGTTTCTTGTGATACTCGACAGCCACCCCTCCAGCATCTCATCAGTGACCTCCTCCGGGTGGATCCGAGTGGTGTCGTCGAGACCCGAGTACAGCCACATCGGGTGGCCACGAGCCTGGAGTGGTTGGATGCGCCTCCGGAGGAAGACCTCCAGCCAATCCATGCCCGTCACGCCCTCACGGACAAGCTCAACCACTCGACCAGCCAGCACTTTGACTTGAGCCCTTTCCTCCGGCGCCACTTTCAGAGAAGCAGGTTTTTCAGCTCGGTTGAGGGAGAAAGGAGGAAGACCAGTCGACTGTCATGGGGTCGCCTGGTCCTGACAGTAGAACCAGGTCGCCTGCCAGCCACGGACCGACTCCGGGAAAGTAATGGATGGAAAACAGCTCTTCCCCCTCGTCTGGATCGCCAAGCCCCCGCACAACTGGATCACCTGCATCCTCTCGTCACTCGACATGGCCTTCTTGACCGATTGAGAACGGAAGGTAAAGATGTGCTTGAAAAGTCCCCAATGGGGGCGGCAACCCAAGAAAGCGTCACACATGGAAATGAACGCGGCAAGGTATACAATGGAGTTGGGAGTAAAGTGGTGGAGCTGCGCTCCGAAGAAGTTCAAGAAGCTCCAGCAAAAAGGATGGGGCGGCAGAGAAAACCCTCGGATGATGTGGGTGGCTAGGAGCACGCACTCACCATCGCGGGGTTGAGGTTCGATCTCTCTCCCCGGAAGACGCGCAGCCTTATGGGGAATGACTCCCCCCTCGACCATGTCATCGAGATCCTCTTGCCGGATCACTGACGGCATCCAATCGCCCTGGATCCAGCCCTTGGGCAGAGCAGACCTTGAGGAGGATCCGCCCTGAGCAGATCTTTTCCCCTTCCCCTGCGCCGCCGCCTTCTTCACGCGCTCTAGAGCGGAGGTCTTGCCCTTCGTCATCGTCGCCGGTGAAGTCTCGCACGGGCCTGCTGCACTGGGGCGAGAACGGAGGTGGCGGAAGGACTTGCGAAGGGAGAGAGGAAGAAGAAAGGAGGAGAAGAGAGCGCACTGCTTGGAAACCCCGAGCCGGCGATTTATAAGGGGCCGCTCCCGAGTGGCTGACTGGTAGGCCCAAACTATCCAGTCAAATCCCGCAGCGGACGCGCATGCAGTACGTGGCGAAAAAGGCGACGCAGGGATCGAGGAGCTTCCGCTTTATCGCTTCCGATTACTGCGGCCGCTCCCGTCCCGCGCGCTTCCCAAAATCCGAAATCCCACGACATCCGCGGGCTGCAGAACAACTTGTCAAAACGGAAGACCCTGCCCGTGGCGATGCTTGGTATGTCACAAATAAAGAAATTCACTCGACGAAAGGCGTGGAATGGATCAAGGCGACTGAAAAAGGTTGGCAACGTCATCCATGACGATTGACCCAAAATGAGGCGCTCACGTAGCCCAAAGAACCAGTCGGAAAGATCTCCAACTCTTTCCCCACTCTAACCTCGATCCATTCGGGGGCTAATGATGAAGCCATGTACCTAGGGTAGGGGCACGGACCTGTCCAAGGAGCCCTACCCTAGGACATCCCTAGGAGAAGTCACCTTTCAATCGACTTGAAGGTATCCCACTCGACGGATTCAAGACACTCGACCAGAAAGCTATCACTCGACCATGAAGCCAACCACTCGACCGCCAGGAGACCTATAGTCACTCCACAGGCAAACGGTCAGCTGTTAAGTAGTCTTTATGGTCATTATAGCACTTTATTAGGGGCGTTACTAGTAACGCCCAACCTTAAATGTACCTTAAACCCTGCATTACTGAGGGCAGGAGGGGGCCGGCGAACTCTATATAAGCCACCCCCCTCCTCAGTATGGAGGGTTCGCACCCCTGTTATTCACACGCCAGTAATCCAGTCGACCGCCTCCGGGCCCCGAGACGTAGGGCTGTTACTTCCTCCGCGAAGGGCCTGAACTCGTCCATCTTGGTGTGTTTACAACTTCCCAATAGCTGAGATCTAGCCTCTCCATACATACCCCCCTACATCACTGTCAGAGTTAGAACCATGACAGTGGGCGCAGTAAATCCCACAACAGCCCCCTCGGCTTCGCAGCCCACTTGGCTATAAGTAGGGGGAGGAGGGGAAGCGGCGGAGCACGCGCGTCCCACCTCCCCACTACTTCTTCTCCTTCTTCTCCCTCTCCGCTCCTCGAGCCTTGTCGAACGTCACGGTGGTCCGCTCACGATGAGCTCTTCCTCCACCGTTATGCCGCCGACGGCGCACTTCGGCACCTGGGATGGTTCGGAGGTCCACGAGGATCACATCGACTTCCTCCGCAAGACGCGTCGACTACCTGGCGAGGACCTCGTGAGGGTCCGCCTCGCACGGAGGGGAGAGATCTCGCCAGTGCCGCAGGAGGGCGAGCGGGTCGTCTTCCGCTCGCACTGCCTGCACGGCCTGGGCCTACCGGCGAGCAACTTCTTCCGCTCCTTCCTTCAGTTCTACGGACTCCAGCCACACCACCTCACCCCCAACACGGTGGTGTTGCTGTCCGCCTTCGTCACCCTGTGTGAGCGCTTCATCGGCGTTAGCCACACCATGGAGCTCTGGGGGGAGGTCTTCTTCTCCAAGCTCGGCACCCAGGCCGCGGGCGTGTCGGCTCAGTGCGGCGCGTTCATCGCCGTGCGGAGGTCGGGGGCCGACAACCCGTTTCCCTCCATCAGGCTGATCAAATCGGTGAAGATGTGGCAGCGGTCGTACTTCTACGTGAAGAACGTCTCCGCGGAGGGCGACTGGATCAACCTGCCGGCCTACGTAGCCGGCCCGCCGGCTGGGAGGCAGCCCAACTGGTTGGACCGGGCCCGGACGGTGATGCCTGCGGGAGCCAGCGCCGTTGCGTGGCTCCGAGTAGTTGCGCAGTCGGTGGGCCTGACCGGGCCGGACTTGCTGGCCGCCTTCATGGCGCGCCGAGTGCTGCCCCTCCAAAGTCGCCCCCACATGATCTGCCAGATGAGCGGGCACCGATACCCGAGCCAAATGTGCACCAAGGAGATGCCTCACGAGGAGGTAGCCTACATGGTGAACTACCTTGCGAGCTGCGACATCAACGAAGAGTGGCATTTCGGCAAGGAGCCGTATTCGCGTGCCGCCCCTCCGTCTCTGGTGAGTCGTTTCCCTTCTCTCTTTTTCTTCGATTTTCTTGACTTCTTTGCTATCGAGTCCGTCTTGCTTGTTCTGACCAGTCGGCTTTGGTCAGAACCCCCTCCTCCAGCCAGCAGCCTGCACCATGGGGCCAGACCGCGAGTTCCTCCCCGACCGAGCGGAGAGCGATGTGGACGACCCCGACTTGGGGGCGGCGGCCCTGGAGGATGACGCTGAGTTGGGAGGCGGCGTGTCAGGCGGCCCAAGACTTGGGGCCATTCTTGAGGAGTGGCCTGATGATGACAAGGAGGTTGTCCCATGCCACCAGCCAGGAGCCGGCCAGCCGGGCCCGGGCTCGTCAGCCCTGCCGGACGCTCAAGGCGGCGGCAAGAAGCGCAGGGCCGGGACGAGCCTGTTTGGCAGCCGGCCGAAGAAGCCCAAGGGCTCAGCCGGGGTGACCAAGTGGGACGAGGCGGCCGCAAAGGCCAACCGCTTCCGCAAGGTGGTGAAGACGCCGCAACTTATTTTAGCATAAGTACCACCTCCCTTCGTACCTTCATATTTCTTTATTGAGTCCGTCTGAAATTTCTTTACTTTGTTTCCCGGCTTTAGGGCCCCTCTCTCTCTTAAGAAGTTGGCCGCCGACTCCGTCGTGAAGTCGGCGGAGACCTCCTCCACCACCCGGTGGATTGATCCCGTCGCCGACCTCTGGGAGGCGACGGAGCGGAACGCGCGGGAGGCGCGTGAGGAGCGGGAAGCCGCCCGCCTGAAGAAGGTGGAAGCCAACAAGGCGGAGGCCGCCGCTCTGAAGAAGCTGGCGAAAGCCGAGGCCGCCGATGCGGAGAAGAAGCGCGCGGAGGAAGCCACACGCCACCAGTCGGCAGTGTTTGTCGTCCCCTTGAACTCCGCACCGCCGCCATCGGAGTTCTCGGCGCAGACTGGGGAAGCCGATGACGAGAACCTGGTCATGGAGAGGGACGCCGGCGTCACCACCACGCCGGAGGTCATTGTGCCGCCACCGCCACCCACCGGAGGTGCGCCAGGCGGACAACCGATGGACCCGCCAGTGCCGCCAACGGGAGGCGTGGCGGCGACGGGCTTGACCCTCAAGGTCAGTACGCCGACGCGCCGCCGTCTCGCAAAGGCGGCCTCAGTGCCGCGTCATATGGAGACCGGCGCTGTGAGCTCCTCGATCCCGGACACCGAGGTGTCAAGCTCCGCGCCCACCGGGTGGGTGCGGGGAGGCGGGACGGGCCCGTTGAACCGGGCGCTCTTGGACGTCCAAGCCAAGCTCCGGGCAGAGGGCGACGCAATCAAGGAGTGCACCAAGGCATACCTAGCGTCACGAACGGCCATCCGGGTACGCATCCTTTCTTTGCTTTGCTTCCTTGTTTTTTCTTTGTGGGGGCGCGCCAGCGCACCCACTGTGTGTAGTCCCCGAGTTTCGGGCCGGCTGCTGAGCAGGCGGCTCGGAACTCTAATCGGCGAGTTCCAAGTACCAACACTTTTTTCTGAAATTTTGATGCAGGATTACCACAATCTTCGCGTGACATCCTTCAACGCCAATGTTGAGGAGCTGGCCAAACGGACCGCCGACTTATCGGACAGCCGGGGTGAGTTTTCTTCTTTCTCTGCGGGGGCGCGCTGGCGCACCCGCGGGTTGTAGTCCCCGAGATTCGGGCCAACTGCTGAGCAGTCGGGCCGGATCTCCCCGGTGACCTTTCTTCTTTGCTGACGACTGACATCCCTCCCCCTCCTTTTTCAGAGGCCAACGCCGCCCTTCAGCAGCAGCTGGGCGACGTCAAAACCGCGATGCGCATCAGAGAGGAGGAGCACGGCCGGCTGAAGGAGGAGCGCGACCGGCTGGCTACGCAGCTGGCGGAGCAGAAGGAGCTGCTCCAGAGGGCCCAGAAGGAGGCGGAGGACAAGGAGACCGCCCTTCTCGGTGAATTTGCATCCAAGCGCTCTTCCTGGACCGACAAGGAGGCGACGCTGGTCTCCGGCTTCCAAGCAATCGAAGATCTTGTCGATGGTGAGCTTCCACTTGTTTCCTTTTCCGGGCTGCCGACTGCTAGTCGAGTCGGCCTTAAATTGTTAACTTTGTTTCTTTGCTCTTCTTCCTTAGTAGACTTCTTCCCCGACCATTCTGATGCCGCCAATCAAGCCATCGAGGCTAACCGTGAAGCACAGAGGGCGGATGGCGCACAGGTCGTCGCCGACGCCTCCCGAACTCTTAACGAGCAGATTCTAAGCATCGAGGCCCGTCTTCGGCCAGCCCACCGGATGCTGCGCCGGCTTCAACGTGTCGGCGCCTAGGCGATTGCCGCCCTGTGGCTGGACATGCAGGTGCCACGCACCCCCAGTCGGACTGCCGATTGGTTGGAGGTGGCAGCCGGCTATCTTGAGGCCTGGAAGGGCTCTTCAGCCCGGGCTGGAGCCCGCCGGGCTATAGAATTCGCCAAGGCGTGGTATCCTGGGCTGAGTTTAGCCCAGTTAGCCATGTTCCGCACTTCTCCATTTTTACCACCACGTCATCCATGTAAACATGAGCATTTCTACCGAGCTTCTTGAGGAGGCACTTCTGCAAGCATCGTTGGAAGGTGGCGCCGGCGTTCCTTAAGCCGAATGTCATGGTTAGGTAGCAGAAAGCTCCAAATTGCATGATGAAGGTGGTCTTTAGCCTGTCGGCCGGGTTCAACTTGATCTGGTGATACCCTGAATACGCATCCAGGAAACTCAACAGCTCGCATCCGGCTGTGGAGTCTATCACTTGGTCAATCCTTGGCAAAGCAAACGGGTCCTTGGGGCATGCTTTGTTGAGGCTAGTGTAATCAATAGACATTCTCCATTGCTTGTTCTTCTTCAGTACCAAGACCGGGTTGGCCAGCCATTCTAGGAAGAATACTTCCATGATGAAGCCGGCTGCAAGCAGCCGGGCTATTTCTTCTCCAACAACTCTCCTCTTCTCCTCTGACAAGCGGTGCAAAGGCTGTTTGACTGGTTTGGCTTCAGATCGGACGTGTAATTTGTGCTCGGCTAATTTCGTCGGGACACCTGGCATGTCCTTGGGGGACCATGCGAAGATGTCTCGATTCTCACGGAGGAAATCGATGAGCTCACCTTCCTATTTGTTCTTCTTTGTTTCCTTGGCCGGCTTGAATGGGCCCTCAGCTTCCGACTCTCTGGGGTCAAGAGGCATCTCTGGCTGCTTGCCTTCCATTGCCACAACTCGATCTACCAGCCGCTTCTCAGCTGCGATCACGAGGGACTCGGCCAGCCGACTGCTCTCTGACGTGCAGGCGGACGACTTCTTGTAGTCGCCATTTATGCTCAGGATCCCCTTGGAACTCGACATCTTCATCTTGAGGTAGGCATAGTGGGGGACGGCCATGAACCTGGCCAGGGCTGGCCGGCCAAGCAGCGCATGGTATGGGCTCTCTAGGTCCACCACCTCGAACCATATCGACTCTCGGCGGAAATGATCTTTGTCTCTGAAGAGGACATCGATCAAGATCTTGCCGATTGGTGAGCAGGAAAGGCCAGGAACTATGCCGTGGAACACCGTCCGGCTGGACTGTAGTTGCCTCTGCCTGATTCCTAACTTCTCCATGGTGTCTCTGTACAGGATGTTGATGCTGCTGCCGCCGTCTATCAGGACTCTGGAAAAGCAAGCAGCTCGCTTATCCGTGACAAACGTGGTGTCCAAAACCAAAGCGTAGGAGCCGGGTTTGGGCATCACTTCTAGGTGTTCAGCTCGGCTCCAGCTGATGGGCTTCTCAGACCAGTGCATGAACTCTGGGGCATCAGTTGCTACTGCATTCACCTCCTGCTGCAGTAGTCGCCTGCTGCGTCGATCGTCGGCCACACTGGTGAACACAACGTATGCTCCCTGCTCTTCTGGGTACTCGTCTTGTACTGCGCCGACTGGTCTGATCGCCGGCTGCTGGGGCAGAGGAGGCGGCTGCACCGCAGGTGGAGGAGGCAAAAGCTCGTCTCCCTTGGCTATCCTAGTGAGCCAGTGGCATTTCTGAGTGGTGTGGTTGGACGGCTTCGCACCACTGTGGAACTTGCAAGGTCCATCCAGAGTCTACTCATATGAGAAAGCCGGCTGCCAGTTGGACTTGCCGCCCTTCTGGCGCTTGGGCAGGGGTTGCCCTTCTGGCTGCTGATTTTCGATTGTCGCCACCTGCCGGCTGGTGGAAGTCGGCGGTGGGGCTTTGCGCTTATGGTCGTTCTGTGGTTGACGTCGACTGGTGTCTCCGGCCGGGGTTCGGGGAGCCTGAGGAGCCACTTTGCCGGTTGCGCTGACTTGAATTTCCGTCTTCATGGAGGAGTTGGCCGTGGCATACTTGTCTGCTATGATCAGCAGCTCGTCGAGGGTTTCTAGCTCGTCACAGAGAAGCTTGTGCTTGAGGGTGCCCTCTCGGCATCCCGTGGTGAAGTACTCGATGGCCTGCACCTCGTGCATGCCTTCGCAGGAGTTGCGAAGCTCGGCCCAGCGTGTGAGGTAGTCGCGGATTGACTCGCTGGGGCCCTGCACACATAAGGAGAGCTAGCGAGGCTTGGGAGGCCGCTTGTACATGCTGGTGAAGTTGCGAACGAAGGCTTCGGTGAAGTCGACCCAACTGTTGATGCCACGGGGCCTCAAGCTATTTAGCCATGTCCGGGCCGTGCCTTGGAGCATGAGCGGAACGTACTTCACTGCAACACGCTTGTTGCCGTTTGCTATTCTGACGGCCATGGAGTAGTCGACCAGCTAGTCTTCTGGCTTCACGGAGCAGGTGTATTTGGGTGTGTCTCTAGGGAGCATGAACCCTTTGGGAAAGGGCTCGTCTCGGATGCGGGGGCCGAAGCACGGTGGACCTACTTATCTTCTTCTTCAAGCGCTAGGGATCGATGGAGACGGTCGATCCGGTGGCGGGCGTCGTTCTCTCCGACTCCCTCTCGGTGGCCAAGGCGGTTGCCGAGCGTCGGGTGATCAATAGGGGGTGGGGAAACTCACCTTTCCCTCGGAGGGGGAGGAGGCGGACAGTCATCCCATCGTTCCACTGTTCTTGGGCGACTGTCTCGGTCGCGCTCCATGGTGATGCGAGTCCGACTGCGGCTGGCAGCCGGCTCCTTGTCTTTTCTTCCGCTAAAGCCGCTAGTTGGCGTCCGAGCCTCCGCACCTTGGTCTCGGCATGGAAGCAGGTTGTCAGTCCGTCGGCGCGGCGCATCAGTGTGGCCGCCGGCCTCGTTTTGCTCAGCGGCCACGTCAAGGAGTCGCTGGACGCGCTCCGTCATCAAGCGACGTTCTTCGCCCTTGAACTTGTCCAGCTCGTTCGCCGCCGCCTAGGCGGCTCGAATGTTCTCTGTAGGTGTGGCGTAAATGGGGCGATTCGCCCCGAACAGATCGGCGATAGCCACACCGCGCTGCTGGACCGTGCCAAGGTGGCTAGGCCCAGCCGCAGTCGATGTGCCGCCCACAGCGCGGTCCATCTCACGCTGGTAGGCTTCTGACAGGCGTCTCACGCTGGCCACCTTTTTGGCGCCTTCTACTAGGTGCCAGGTCTTGCAGCGCCGCGTGGAGTGGTCATAATCACTCCTGCTGGAGTGCTCGCCATGATCGATGACAAGCACTTCCGTGATGGTGCTTCCGCCACTCTCCGCGTGAGGAAGCGGCTCGTCGTAGACCACCATGTTGGTGGGGAACGTGTCAAGCGACACGGTGTCGGAGTCGACCAACATCGGATCGGTGGAGCCTACGGAGTCCAAGTCCCCAGCTGGCTCGCTGGCGACGTGGAGTTGATCGAGGAGGCCCATGAGGAGGCTCCTGGGGCCGCCTGTGCCCGCGTCGGATGCGGGCTCGTCGGAGAGGCGGTCCTCGCCTACAAGATCGGCGAGGCAACTGGCCGCGCAGGCGATTTCAGCGCCATGCAGTGCGTCGGCGTAGACTCCGTCTGGCGTGCCGGGCTGGCTGCGCTCGCCATGGAGGAAAAGGGTTCCCGTCCAGAATAGGTCTCGGGACGACGGTGCACCTTGCCCCACGGTGGGCGCCAAATGTCGGGGGTTGGGTGCGACATATGCCAATGGATGGCTTATCATGGTGGGGGCGAGTAGAATGTTGCCGGTGCCTGGAAACGGGATGAGGCGTAGACACGAACGCCGGCATACTTTACCCAGGTTCGGGGCTCTCCTAGGAGATAACACCCCTGGCCCTGCTCCGCGTGGTCTCCGCATGATCACTAAGGCAAAGTGAGTACAAAGGTGCTCCTCGAGCTATATCTGTGGACAGGATGAGGCTAGGCTGGCACTCCCTCTTCTCTAAGGTCTGGTCTAGTTCTAATGAATCGGAACCCCTTACATGGGTGCCCCGGGGGTTTATATAAGCCTACCCCCTGGGGGTACAATCGTAAACTGTAGGGACGCAGGGCCCCATTGTCAGTCTCTTCGCCTGCGGGCCGTCCTGCCGAATGCTGGGGCCCGCCGATTGGTGGGCCCAGCCGACTGGCCGGGTACGGAGCCGACAGGCCGCACCAGCCGCTGGCGGGTCCTGCCGGCTGCTGATTACTATAGCCGTTATGACTGCTTGGCAGACACGTGCTGATGATTACTCCCTCATTCAGTGTGGCATGCTTTACAGCTTAGAATCGGGGCTCCAAAAGCATTTTGAGCGACACGGAGCATATGAGATGTTCGAAGAGCTGAAAATGGTTTTCCAAGCTCATGCCCGGGTCGAGAGATATGAAGTCTCCGACAAGTTCTTCAGCTGTAAGATGGAGGAAAATAGTTCTGTCAGTGAGCACATACTCAAAATGTCTGGGTTGCATAACCGCTTGACTCAGCTGGGAGTTAATCTCCCGGATGACGCGGTCATTGACAGAATCCTTCAGTCGCTTCCACCAAGCTAGAAGAGCTTTGTGATGAACTTCAATATGCAGGGGATGGAAAAGACTATTCCTGAAGTATTTGCAATGCTGAAATCAGCAGAGGTAGAAGTCAAAAAGGAACATCAAGTGTTGATGGTGAATAAAACCACTAAGTTCAAGAAAGGCAAGGGTAAGAAGAACTTTAAGAAGGATGGCAAGGGAGTTGCCGCGCCCGGTAAGCAAGCTGCCGGGAAGAAGCCAAAGAATGGACCCAAGCCCGAGACTGAGTGCTTTTATTGCAAGGGAAGTGGTCACTGCAAGCAGAACTGCCCCAAATACTTAGCGGACAAGAAGTCCTGCATCACAAAAGGTATATGTGATATACATGTAATTGATGTGTACCTTACCAGTACTCGTAGTAGCTCCTGGGTATTTGATACCGGTGCGGTTGCTCACATTTGTAACTCAAAGCAGGAGCTGCGGAATAAGCGGAGACTGGCGAAGGACGAGGTGACGATGCGCGTCGGGAATGGTTCCAAGGTCGATGTGATCGCCGTCGGCACGCTACCTCTACATTTACCTACGGGATTAGTTTTGACCCTCAATAATTGTTATTTAGTGCTAGCTTTGAGCATGAACATTGTATCAGGATCTCGTTTAATATGAGATGGCTACTCATTTAAATCCGAGAATAATGGTTGTTCTATTTGTATGAGAGATATGTTTTATGGTCATGCTCTGATGGTGAATGGTTTATTCTTAATGAATCTCGAGCGTAATGCTACACATATTCATAGTGTGAATACCAAAAGATGTAAGGTTGATAATGATAGTCCCACATACTTGTGGCACTGCCGCCTTGGTCACATAGGTGTCAAACACATGAAGAAGCTCCATGCAGATGGACTTTTAGAGTCTCTTGATTACGAATCATTTGACACGTGCGAACCATGCCTCATGGGTAAAATGACCAAGACTCCGTTCTCAGGAACAATGGAGCGAGCAACCAACTTATTGGAAATCATACATACTGATGTGTGCGGTCCAATGAGTGTTGAGGCCCGCGGTGGCTATCATTGTGTTCTCACCCTCACTGATGACTTGAGTAGATATGGGTATGTCTACTTAATGAAACACAAGTCTGAGACCTTTGAAAAGTTCAAGGAATTTCAGAGTGAGGTTGAGAATCAACGTGACAGGAAAATCAAGTTCTTGCGATCAGATCATGGGGGAGAATACTTGAGCACACACTTAAGAAAATGTGGAATAGTTTCACAACTCACGCCGCCTGGAACACCTTAGTGTAATGGTGTGTCCGAACATCGTAATCTCACTCTATTAGATATGGTGCGATCTATGATGTCTCCTACCGGTTTACCGCTATCATTTTGGGGCTATGCTTTAGAGACTGCCGCATTCACTTTAAATAGGGCTCCGTCAAAATCCGTTGAGACGACACCGTATGAATTATGGTTTGGGAAGAAACCTAAGCTGTCATTTCTAAAAGTTTGGGGATGCGATGCTTATGTCAAGAAACTTCAACCTGAAAAGCTCGAACCCAAGTCGGAAAAATGCGTCTTCATAGGATACCCTAAAGAAACTGTTGGGTATACCTTCTACCTCAGATCCGAAGGCAAGATCTTTGTTGCCAAGAATGGGTCCTTTCTAGAGAAAGAGTTTCTCTCGAAAGAAATAAGTGGGAGGAAGGTAGAACTTGATGAAGTATTACCTCTTGAACCGGTAAGTGGCGCAGCTCAAGAAAATGTTCCTGAGGTGCCTGCACCGACTAGAGAGGAAGTTGATGATGATGATCATGAAACTTCAGATCAAGTTGCTACTGAACTTCATAGGTCCACAAGGAGACGTTCCGCACCAGAGTGGTACGGCAACCCTGTCTTGGAAATCATGTTGTTAGACAACGGTGAACCTTCGAACTATGAAGAAGCGATGGCGGGCCCGGATTCAAGGGGTTGACTACGATGAGACTTTCTCACCTGTGGAGAAGCTGAAGTCCGTCCGAATCATGTTAGCAATTGCCGCATTCTATGATTATGAGATATGGCAAATGGACGTCAAAACGGCATTCCTTAATGGTTTCCTTAAGGAAGAATTGTATATGATGCAGCCGGAAGGTTTTGTCGACCCTAAGAATGCTGACAAGGTGTGCAAGCTCCAACGCTCGATTTATGGGCTGGTGCAAGCATCTCGGAGTTGGAACATTCGCTTTGATGAGATGATCAAAGCGTTTGGGTTTATGCAGACTTATGGAGAAGCCTACATTTACAAGAAAGTGAGTGGGAGCTTTGTAGCATTTCTCATATTGTATGTGGATGACATACTGTTGATGGTAAATGATATAGAATTCTTGGAAAGCATAAAGGCCTACTTGAACAAGTGTTTTTCAATGAAGGACCTTGGAGAATCTGCTTATATATTAGGCATCAAGATCTATAGAGATAGATCGAGACGCCTCATTGGTCTTTCGCAGAGTACGTACCTTGACAAGATATTGAAGAAGTTCAAAATGGATCAGTCAAAGAAGGGGTTCTTGCCTGTATTGCAAGGTACGAGATTGAGCATGGCTCAATGCCCGACCACGGCAGAAGATAGAAAAAGATGAGTGTCGTCCCCTATGCCTCGGCCATAGGGTCTATCATGTATGCTATGTTGTGTACCAGACCTGATGTAAACCTTGCCATGAGTTTGGTAGGAAGGTACCAAAGTCATCCCAGCATGGAACACTGGACAGCGGTCAAGAATATCCTGAAGTACCTGAAAAGGACCAAGGAAATGTTTCTCGTTTATGGAGGTGACGAAGAGCTCGTCGTAAAGGGTTACGTCGATGCTAGCTTCGACACAGATCTGGATGACTCTAAGTCACAAACCGGATACGTGTATATTTTGAATGGTGGGGTAGTAAGCTGGTGCAGTTGCAAGCAAAGCGTTGTGGCGGGATCTACATGCGAAGCGGAGTACATGGCAGCCTCGGAGGCAGCACACGAAGCAGTCTGGGTGAAGGAGTTCATTACCGACCTAGGAGTCATACCCAATGCGTCGGGCCCGATGACTCTCTTCTGTGACCACACTGGAGCTATTGCCCTTGCCAACTAGCCCAGGTTTCACAGGAAGACCAGGCATATCAAGCGTCGCTTCAACTCCATTCGTGAAAGTGTTCAAAATGGAGACATAGAGACTTGTAAAGTACATATGGACCTGAATGTAGCAGATCCGTTGACTAAACCTCTCCCTAGAGCAAAACATGATCAACACCAGAATTCTATGGGTGTTCGATTCATCACAATGTAACTAGATGATTGACTCTAGTGCAAGTGGGAGACTGTTGGAAATATGCCCTAGAGGCAATAATAAAATGATTATTATATTTCCTTATTCATGATAATTGTCTATTATTCATGCTGTAATTGTATTATCTGGAAATCGTAATACATGTGTGAATACATAGACCACAATGTGTCCCTAGTGAGCCTCTAGTTGACTAGCTCGTTGATCAACAGATAGTCATGATTTCCTGGCTATGGACATGGGGATGTCATTGATAACGGGATCACATCATTAGGAGAATGATGTGATGGACAAGACCCAATCCTAAGCTTAGCTCAAAGATCGTGTAGTTTGTTTGCTGTAGCTTTTCTGAATGTCAAGTATCATTTCCTTAGACCATGAGATTGTGCAACTCCCGGATACCGTAGGAGTGCTTTGGGTGTGCCAAACTTCACAACGTAACTAGGTGACTATAAAGGTACATTACAGGTGTCTCCGAAAGTGTCTGTTGGTTTGGCACGAATCGAGACTGGGATTTGTCACTCCGTATGACGGAGAGGTATCTCTGGGCCCACTCGGTAATGCATCATCATAATGAGCTCAATGTGATCAAGTGGTTGATCACGGGATCATGCATTACGGTACGAGTAAACTGACTTGCCAGTAACGAGACTGAACAAGGTATTGGGATACCGACGATCGAGTCTCGGGCAAGTAATGTACCGATTGACAAAGGGAATTGAATACAGGATTGATTAAGTCCTCGACATCGTAGTTCATCCGATGAGATCATCGAGGAGCATGTGGGAGCCAACATGGGTATCCAGATCCCGCTGTTGGTTATTGGCCAGAGAGCCGTCTCGGTCATGTCTACGTGTCTCCTGAACCCGTAGGGTCTACACACTTAAGGTTCGGTGATGCTAGGGTTGTAGAGATATGAGTATGCAGTAATCCGAAAGTTGTTCGGAGTCCCGGATGAGGTCCTGGACGTCACGAGGAGTTCCGGAATGGTCCGGAGGTGAAGAATTATATATAGGAACTGTAGTTTCGGCCATCGGGAAAGATTCGGGGTCACTGGTATCGTACCGGGACCACCGGATGGGTCCCGGGGGTCCACCGCGTGGGGCCACCCATCCCGGAGGGCCCCATGGGCTGAAGTGGGGAGGGGAACCAGCCCATAGTGGGCTGGTGAGCCACCCCTTTGTGCCCCCCTGCGCCTAGGGTTGGAAACCCTAGGGTGGGGGGCGCCTCCACTTGCCTTGGGGGGCACTCCACCCCCCTTGGCCGCCGCCCCCTTGGGAGATCCCATCTCCAGGGCTGGCGCCCCCCAGGGGGCCTATATAAAGGGGGGGGAGGGAGTGCAGCGGACCTCAAGCCTTGGCGCCTCCCTCTCCCCTGCTACACCTCTCCCTCTCACAGAAGCTCGGCGAAGCCCTGCTGCGATCACTGCTGCATCCACCACCACGCTGTCGTGCTGCTGGATCTTCATCAACCTCTCCTTCCCCCTTACTTGATCAAGAAGGAGGAGACGTCATCCGCTCCGTACGTGTGTTGAACGCGGAGGTGCCGTCCGTTCGGCACTTGGTCATCAGTGATTTGGATCACGGCGAGTACGACTCCATCATCCCCGTTCTCTTGAACGCTTCCGCTCGCGATCTACAAGGGTATGTAGATGCACTCTCCTCTCGTTGCTAGTTGACTCCATAGACTGATCTTGGTGAAACATAGGAATTTTTTTTGTTTTCTGCAACGTTCCCCAACAGCTGCGTGTGTTTGAAATCTGACCGTTGGAACACGTGTCAGTTCCTTAGTGACCCAGGGCCATTTCGGACAAATCAGGTCGGGTTGCCTAGTGGCTATAAATAGCCCACCCCTACACCAGAAATTGGTGGCTGCTCAGAGTTAGTGCACGGCTTTTGTCGTTTGAGAGCAACCCACCTCCGAAGCCTTTGAGAGAAAGAAATCCTGGCGAGGACAAAGCCCTAAACACCCAGAGCCAAAGAGTGTTAGGCATCACTGAAGTTTTCCTGTCTGTGTGATCTGAAGACTTGTTACACTTGAGGACTGTGAATCCTCCAGCCAGTTAGGCGTCACTTTCTGAGCATCCAAGAGTCATTGTGGACCGCCGGTGAATGAAGTCTGTGAAGGTTTGGAAGTCTACCTTGAAGACTTACCAGAGTGATTGAGCGAGGACTGGGTGTCCTTAGCTCAAGGGGAATAAGGTGAAGACACGGTCTTCTGAGTTAAATCTCAGCCTCCTTAACCAGAAGTACAATTGTCACAGCAACTGGAACTGGTCCAACAAATCATTGTCTTCAGCAAGCAACTGGTTCTATCCTTCCCATCTCTTTATTTACAGTTGCTCCTTGTGAAGTCATTTGCCTGTTTGCATTGTCCATTTGTCTTCACTGTGTGATTGTTTGTTCTGATTGGTTTCATACTATCTTCCATCCGGATCAGTACTGCCTAGCTGCTATTAGTCTTCATGCTCTCACTTCATTGAATACTTGACTATGGCTTGTCTAGTGTAGTCTACCTTCCACTGCATGGTTATAGGTTCATTTCTATCGTTTGTCTTCGAAACTCCCATGTTTTGAAGACTTTCATAAAAATCACCTATTCAACCCCCCTCTAGTCGATAACTAGCACTTTCAAATATGCATAAAGGATCTGAACATATGATCTTCCACCAAATAAACCAACTAGCGTCATCTACAAGGAGTAATCAACACTACTAGCAACCCACAGGTACCAATCTGAGGTTTTGAGACAAAGATTGGATACAAGAGATGAAATAGGGTTTGAGATGAGATGGTGCTGGTGAAGATGTTGATGGAGATTGACCCCTTCCCGATGAGAGTATCGATGGTGATGACGATGGTGATGATTTCCCCCTCCCGGAGGGATGTTTCCCCGATAGAATAGCTCCGCCGGAGCCCTAGAATGGTTCCGCCAAGGTTCCGCCTCATAGCTACAGAGTTTCATCCCGTGAGCTTGCTTATGATTTTTTTCAGGGCAAATGACCTCATATAGCCAAAGATGGGCACCGGAGGCCTGCCAGGGGGCCCACGAGGCAGGGGGCGTGCCCAGGGGGTAGGGCGCGCCCCCACCCTCATGGATGGTGGGTGTCCCCCCTCTGGTGCTTCCTTCACCCAATATTTTTTTATATATTCTGAAACTGACTTCCGCGGAGTTTCAGGACTTTTGGATTTGTACAAAATAGGTCTATAATATTTGCTCCTTTTCCAGCCCAGAATTCCAGCTGTTGGCATTCTCCCTGTTCATGTAAACCTTGTAAAATAAGAGAGAATAGGCATAAGTATTGTGACATAATGTGTAATAACATCCCATAATGCAATAAATATCGATATAAAAGCATGATGCAAAATGGACATATCAGAACGCTCCAAGGAAGCCCACACACCAGCCTAAAGGTGTATATGAAGTAACTGAGATTGATTTAAAGTCCTGGGCTCCAGCTAAACCAGATAAAGCATGCATGAGGTTCAGGAGTGTGTGTGGATTTGTTGGCAGGGCAAGGCTCAACATTAATCTGCCGGGGTTTCAGAAGGCTGACATAGAAACACGGCGAAGGGTAGTTCGGGAGGTCATGGATCACTTTAACGTTCCAGAGCAGTGGAGAATGCAGGTGGAACACGCTCCACTGAAGAAGGCTAGGGATGCTTGGAGAAATTGGAAGCACGTGCTGTAGAAGAAGTACTTGAGTGAGGGCAAGGACCCAATCCCCGCATACCCCCAAATTACAAAGATAGACTTGGCAGAATTCAAAAGGGTCAGGGCAACTCCAGAGTTTGCTGCGAAGAGTTTCAATCAATCAAAACTTCAGAACAAGAATATACACCCCACCATATGGGTGTGGCAGGATACTACGTCATGAAACTGATATGGGAACAGGAGGACAAAGAAGCAGTAGCAGCGGGTGGGAGTTCGGACTTTAGTGAAATCATGGGCAAATGCGCCAGAGACTACTTGCGGGCACGTGCAAAGAGGCATGATTATGGAACTTATTACTTTGAAAACGCACGTGACGCCAAACTGTATGAAGTGATGGTAGAGGCTTCCAAGATCCCTGGAAGGTTCTACAGTAACTCAGGGCCATGTGACATTCTGTCCATTGCTCTGGACACAAAAGAGCCCCTGGCCGTGCAAGGGGTATAGGTGTTAATGTACCGCACAAGACGGCTTTCACACTCAGCAAAGAAGAGAGGCTCAGCATGAAAAAAACGAGGAGTGAAATGAAGCAGAATGCATTGTTTGAAAAGTTCAAGAAGGACATTTATCCATCTTTTCGAAAGGATGTTGAGGAGTCAATGATGATGATGCAGAAGACTCTAACACTGACAGATAGCCAGCAGATGGGAGGGGAGGCGGGCATGGATGATGCTGCTTATTGTGCGACAGCACTGCACAAGAGTAGCTGTGCATCAGCTGACCCCAGCGACACTGAGACTGCAACTACTCATGATGATGCTATATCTGATCTATCTAGAATGAAAGACAGACTGAAGGGCGTGCTTACACACTATGAAGGTACATTAAAATGTGCAACAGCCTGGGTTTGCCCACTCTTCTTGGAAGATGACCTCTTCTTGGACATTGTGCCATTGAAGCCGGGCTGTGTGAAGTGCTACATGACTGAAGTACAGCCTGGATTCAATGAATTTGCCCTGAAGAATGTCCTACGAGACTTCGATGAGCAAAGGACCTTGGGAGAAACACTGTTACATCACATCCAGTGGCCACGAAAGGAAATAGAGTTCATCGATATTATTCTTGAAGCCCTGTCAAGAGCAACCACTATCGCGCCTCAACCGGTGATGCTCTCCTTGCCAGAGCAGCTCTCGCGGGCTGATGCATCAACCTGTGATCAGCCGGACCGACTTTGTGGCGTACATGCCATGTCATCCTCCGCCCCAAAGCAGCCAGTGGAAAGGCCTACAACTGCTAATGACGCACCACCGGTCATATGCCGGCCGCTGAACTAGCGGGGGGAGATCCAGCTGCAGCATATGCTCAGCAGACCAACCTGGTGGAACAGACTACTAAGCAGTCTGATGCATCAGAACCGCCTGCTAAGCAGTTTGTAGGTCCAGAACCGACTTCTCATCAGTCCGTCGGTCCGCAGGCGTGTGATCAGCATACCAATGCGTCAGCACTTCCTGCTTAGCAAACCAACGCGTTGGCACGACCTCCTCAGCACACCGACAAGTTGGCACCACCTGTGCAGAAACCCGACATAGCTTCAATGCATGGTCAGTAGTCCGATGCCTCTGCTCCTACTGCCCAGCAGTCCGTCACTACAGCACCGCCAGCTCATCGGTCCAGCATAGATAAACAGTGTGCTAAGAAGTCTGTCCAAGCTTCACCGTCTGCTTGGCAGTCTATCGTGCAGGCAACCAGAAGTTTTGCCAGAAATGCTTCAAGTACCAAGAAGGAAGTGGCCAAAAAGGCTACACCCACAACCACGAGGAAGCGCAGCGGGAAAGTGAAGAGGAAAGAGAACGATTGCCTCTTACTTAAAGCACTCATCATCCAGAACCAAATTAACAACAACTTGTTCGAATCTGGGAGTAATATTATTTCTGACGCCATGGATGATGAAGAAGTAGAATTGTTGCTTGATAAAAGAAAAGCAGACGTACTTGAAGCACGCAATTACGTCCATGGCTAGCCATTTCTTGTTGGCGAATACTTTGATGAGTGCAGCTCCAGTTGCCATGATTTACATGAATATTGCGTGGATCAAATGTCAGAAGGTCATCACCATTTTCTAGTCCACTACAACAGAGATCATTTCCAACACGATGCTGGTTTCATCATTGTGAGTTTTGAGGACTTACATCTCTTCTTCAACTTCAACATGCTCGATGCCACTCTTGTTAGATGCGTGATTTTGTATGTACTTAACAAACTCTGATCAATTTCTCCATACAAGGCTGTAAATGATAAATAGCTAACTGCATTTTATTCCTCTCATGGGATTGAACGCGCAGAGAAGACAAAGTGAGAGTGTGTATTTCATAGATCCTGCATTAGCAAATGGCACATCATTACATGAAAAGGACCGAAGGGACTGGGCCGTTAACATGGTCGTCCGTATCTTCGAAAACATGTCCCATGCAGAATCATTTCTCTAGCCATATCATGAATGTTAAGTCAAGTAAACAACCACGCATACACTCATTGTCTTTCAGATTTCAACATCATCCATAAGTTCATGGCTTACTTAATATGTAGCAATCACTGGATATTGCTATTCATTGTTCCAAAGAAGAACACAATTTACTACATTGATTCACTCAGAGAGTCAACAAACGCTCAGGATCTGACGCGTCTTCAGCAATTCTTGGATAGGTATTGAATTC